>NC_069499.1:463356102-463396102 GCF_027579735.1 Bombina bombina
TCACATACTATGTTATAACTTATACATATATGCAAAGAACAAGAATGTACCCAGGTTAAACATATATTATAGACAAATAGCTTGGGTAGCAGCAACATTATTCCTAGTTCAAAGCTATACTGCCAAATGTCTATTAACTGATGACACATTTATCACAAAGTGAAATGGCACTCATTCTCATAAATTCAAAGATTTATTAGCATATTATAAAAAACATGCATATTCACACCTTACATTTAGGCCTGAGGGGAATCTAGTCACCAGCCTAAAAATCCATGTGGCTTCTTTTTGAAGCAAAACCTTATTGTTATCACCATCTCTTCCAGAAGATATGCCATTATCAATTATTATAAAAGTAAGGGAGTGTGCATCAGCATTGTGTGCACATGCAAAATGTTTAGCCACGTTAGTGTCCCTTAATTTTATAATGTCGTCTCTATGTTCTTGTACCCGGTCCTTCATGGTCCTTTTGGTTTTACCAACATAGAAGACCGGGCACGAACACCGTAAAAGATAAATAACCACTGTCGAGTTACAATTAAAGGGACACTGGACCCAAAAATTTTCTTTCGTGATTCAGATTGAGCATGAAATTTTAAGCAACTTTCTAATTTACTCCTATTATCAAATTTTCTTCATTCTCTTGGTATCTTTATTTGAAATGCAAGAATGTAAGTTTAGATGCCGGCCCATTTTTGGTGAACAACCTGGGTTGTCCTTGCTGATTGGTGGATAAATTCATCCACCAATAAAAAAGTGCTGTCCAGAGTACTGAAACCAAATAAAAGCTTAGATGCCTTCTTTTTCAACTAATGATAGCAAGAGAACAAAGAAAAATTGATAATAGGAGTAAATTAGAAAGTTGCTTAAAATTGAATGCTCTTTCTGAATTACAAAAGAAAAAATTTGGGTACAGTGTCCCTTTAAAGAAATATCTAATGTCATAGCGTTTTCGACCATCTACAGAAAAGGTTTTAGTGCTATCCATATGGGTACAGTACACACAATGGCCGCAGGGAAAGCTTCCCTTGATTCCTTTGTTTTTACTAAGCCAATCAGAGTTAGATGGCCCTTTGATAAATTGGCTTTTCACCAACTTATCCTTTAAACTTAAAGCCTTTCTTGCAGCCATGGACGGTGCCTTTCCTACTACTTCACCTACTTTCTCATCCATTAGCAAAAGATACCAGTTATTCTTAATAATTAACCTAATGTCCTCCCATTGTTTATTGTATCTGGTAATATATCTTATACTATTGGACATGGGTTTCTCTTTCTTTTTATAAACTATATCATCTCTTGACTGATTCCTTTCTTTCCAAAAAGCTTTTTTGATGCAGTTTTGGGAGTATCCCCTTTTCAAAAAAGTTTCCTCATCAGAGAGGCATGATAGTCAAAGCTCTTAAGGGAAGAGCAGTTCCTTTTTAAACGCAGAAACTGGCCATAGGGAACACCTTTCTTAAGGTGGTCCATATGTCCACTATCCGCGTGCAAAACACTGTTCGTTGCCGTAAGTTTCCTAAAATTTTCAGTCAGAGTCTCTTGTCCTTCCCTAATATTGGAAATATCCAGGAAGGACAGAGACTTCTCCCTGGTCTCAGAGGTCAGAAAAATATTTCTAACATTTTTATTTAAGATTGAGACAAAGTCTTTGAACTCATCTGTGGTACCATCCCATAGGATGAACACATCATCCACATAGTGTACCCACAACCGTACATGGTCTTCCACAATATCACTATACTTATCAAACACATCCTGGAGTTCCCAGTAGTATACAAGCATAAGTGGAGGCACAAACTGCCCCCATGGCTGTCCCTCTCAGCTGTCAGTAAATTTTACCGTCAAACATAAAGATGTTTTCTCTTGTAAGGTGTATCCAGTCCACGGGTTCATCCATTACTTGTGGGATATTCTCCTTCCCAACAGGAAGCTGCAAGAGGACACCCACAGCAGAGCTGTCTATATAGCTCCTCCCCTAACTCCCACCCCCAGTCATTCTCTTGCAGCTCTCGACAAGATAGGAAGTATCAAGAGATATGTGGTGACTTAGTGTAGTTTTACCTTCAATCAAAAGTTTGTTATTTTTAAACGGTACCGGCGTTGTACTGTTTTACTCTCAGGCAGAAATTAGAAGAAGAGTTCTGCCTGGAGGTTGATGATCTTAGCGGTTTGTAACTAAGGTCCATTGCTGTTCTCACACATAACTGAAGAGTATGGGACAACTTCAGTTTGGGGAACGGTCTGCAGATTACCTGCTTTGAGGTATGTTCAGTATATTTATTTCTAGAGCGATGAATGAGTTCTAGAAAATGCTGACAGAGCCTTGTGTATTTGAGGTAAGCATGATGCAGTGATTTAACAGCGACTGGAATCATGCTTACAAAACAGGGTAATACTCATGTTAATACTCTTATTACTTAGTGAAAAAACGTTTACATGAATTCAAAAATAGGATGTTTTTTTCTCTGAGGGAGATAACTCTTTATTTGGGGCCTAGTTTCCACATGGCTAATCAGATACTCCTAGGAGTATTTTCTTAAGGCCCCTCTGGCATCCAGTACATGGTGGGAGGGGCCTATTTTAGCGCTCTAAATGCACAGTTTTAATTCAGACTGAGACATCCAGCTTCCCTAGAGGAGTCCTCTGGCACCTGAGGACCATTATAAGGGGTTCATTTCTGCAAAAAATTGTACTTGAGGGCAGGTAGGAGCCTCAGCAGAGCTGTGGCAGGGTGCTTAACTGTCTTTTAACGTTTTTAAATCCGGTTTGGGGCCTAAAGGGTTAATCATCCATTTGCAAGTGGTTGCAATGTTGCTTTAGTCCCTTACACACACTGTAAAAATTACAAAGACTTTACTATATTTTTACACTGTTTTGCAGTTTAAGTGTTAGTTTTTTTCTCTTAAAGGCACAGTAACATTTTTGTTTAATTGCTGCTTCACCTTTATTAAAGTGTTTTCCAAGCTTGCTTGTCTCATTACTAGTCTGTTAAACATGTCTGACATAGAGGAAACTCCTTGTTCAATATGTTTAGAAGCCATGGTGGAACCCCCTCTTAGAATGTGTACCAAATGTACTGAAATTTCTATAAACTATAAAGACCATATTATGGCGCTTAAAGATCTCCAGGGGATTCTCTGACTGAAAAAAGGGAGATTATGCCATCTAGCTCTCCCCATGTGTCAGAACCTATAACTCCCGCTCAAGTGACGCCAAGTACATCTAGCGCGTCTAATTCTTTTACCTTACAGGACATGGCGGCAGTTATGAATGGTACCCTCACAGAGGTATTTTCCAAACTGCCAGGGTTACAAGGAAAGCAAGACAGCTCTGGGGCTAGAACTAATACAGAGCTTTCTGACGCTTTAATGCCTGTGTCCGATATTCCCTCACAATACTCAGAAGCCGAGGCAGGTGAGCTTCTATTTGTGGGTGACATTTCAGACTCAGGGAAGGCGTTGCTTCAGTCTGATTCTGAAATGACAGCATTTAAATTTAAGCTTGAACACCTCCGCTTATTGCTTAGGGAGGTTTTAGCGACTCTGGATGATTGTGACCCCATTGTGGTTCCAGAGAATTTGTGTAAAATGGACAAATACTTTGCAGTGCCTGTTTACACTGATGTTTTTCCAGTACCTAAGAGGTTTTCGGAAATTATTACTAAGGAATGGGATAGACCAGGTGTGCCGTTCTCTCCCCCTCCTGCTTTCAAAAAGATGTTTCCCATAGATGCCGCAACACAGGACTCGTGGCAGACGGTCCCTAAGGTGGAGGGAGCAGTCTCTACCCTAGCTAAGCGTACAACTATCCCCGTCGAGGACAGTTGTGCTTTCCTAGATCCTATGGATAAAAAATTGGAGGGTCTCCTTAAGAAAATTTTTATTCATCAAGGTTTTATTCTCCAGCCTCTTGCATGCATAGCCCCAGTTACTGCTGCAGCGGCTTTTTGGTTCGAGTCTCTTGAGGAGGCTCTGCAGGTGGAGACTCTGCTAGACGATATTCTAGACAGGATTAAAGCTCTTAAGTTAGCTAATTCCTTTATTTCTGACGCCGTTTTTCAGTTAACCAAGCTAACGGCTAAGAATTCAGGTTTTGCCATTTTGGCGCGTAGGGCGCTATGGCTTAAGTCCTGGTCAGCAGACGTTACTTCAAAGTCTAAGCTTCTTAACATCCCCTTCAAGGGACAGACCCTATTCGGGCCTGGTCTGAAGGAGATCATTTCTGATATTACTGGAGGAAAAGGTCACACCCTTCCTCAGGATAGGTCCAATAGGTCCAATAAGTTAAGGACCAAACAGAATCATTTTCGTTCCTTTCGAAACTTCAAGAGTGGCGCAGCTTCAGTTTCCTCTAATGCAAAACAAGAGGGAAATTTCATACTTAACTGAGTGCACTGCCTAAGTTGAGTTAATTATACTCTGCTCTCAGCTTGCTGATCTACCTATGTGCTAGCACTAAATCACAGTCCTTTTTACTACAGTTTGTGAGCCGGGACGGGCTCTACTGTGATTTGTGCTGAGGGATCGTGATTCCACCAATTGGAGGAGAGGAGTGTATAGCTGCAGACACACCCTCGCTGTGACATCACTGCTACGAGTCATGGAAGCTCAAAGGAGAGGAGCATGAAGGTGGTTTGTTTGTATAGCTATATGGCATAAAACAGCTACTTTTTCACTGAGTGTTTACCAGCCTCTATTATACAGTCCTCTCTGGATAAGCAAAAGGTGGACAGTCTTTGGGAGGTACCCCCATGTTTGGTCTATTTACGGTGCTTAGACAGCCGGCTTTATTAGCAGATTTTGTTTGCTATTACTTCTGTGTGTATTTATACCGTAAAAAGCCTTTCGAATTTGGGAGTTAGTATCCTCCTGCATTTGCCCCAATTTTCTTATGTATATATGATTGTCTTTTATACTGTTTGCTAATATGTTTGTCACATTTATTATTTGTATCCGTGCAAATGAAATCCAATCCTGACACCTGCAATTTGCAGTTAAATTAATACGAGAGAATCTTTGTTCTCTCTAAACGTTTTTTTGTGTGCAAAATTCCCTTTAAGTGATAGTATTGTATGTCACTTTATCTTTCTTTATTATTAGTGTGCGTATTATGTAAAGGGTTGCACTTAAAATGTATCTGATTGTGGTACTATCTCCTCCCTCCTAACTCTATCTATCTATCTATCTATCTATCCATCCATCCATCCATCCATCCATCTATCTATATATATATATATATATATATTTGTGTGTGTGTGTGTGTACATATGTATTTATATGTGCATATATGTATTTACAGACATATATACACAATTTACACATATAAATACATATGTACACATATATAGACATATATATATATATATATATGTGTGTGTATGTGTGCATTGGAGCCCTTTGCAGTCAAGTAATAAAGTGTTATACTGTATATTTACTGTAAATATTTCACATTACAGTGTTCTGCACATAGTAGAACATGTTCTATGTATTTATAAATAGATATTTCTATATATATCTGTACATATCTATACCTATGAATAATTATGTATATGTAACGGTATAAATATATATTTTTGTGAAAATATCATCAGATATATATAGAAATATGTATTTATGAATAAATAGAACATATTATGCTATGTGTAGAACATTGGAATTTAAAATATTCATATTTTCATGTTGGGTTACCGCACTTCAGGTTTGTGTGCGAGTGTTAGTTTTTATTTTTTAGCTGTTTTTGCTCCATTGACTTTTAATGGGGAAAATACATTATCACGTGTGCGATATTCTAAGTTCAGCTTTTTACGCTCGTCAGGTTAGTGCCGATTAATTTTTACTTTTAACTTGTATTACGAACGCAACTCGATACAAAAAGCTTTCTTCTAGCACAGTTAACACTAGCGGGATCGTTAAATAGTGCTCCACTTGTAATCTCGCCCAGCATGTTTATGTTTTGCACACAAACACTACTTAAACACTGCACACACAAACACATCACGTGACACATATATACGTTTTTCTTATAATTGTAAACCTAGGAAATTTAATATAAAAGATACATGTATATATGCTTCTGCCAGAGTTGAAGATTCCAGTCAAACATTGAAAAGGATGTCATTTCCGAACTTAAACCCCCTCACCACACAATATGATGTTATGATATCATGTTCTCTAATATATGTTAGTAATACAATATATTATTTGATCAGAGAGACAGAAGTTTTCCCACATTTTCCACCTTTTTAATCTCATTAATTTTTGAGCATTGGATAATCATTTATCATTTTTCTAATTTCATAAAGCTGTTTTTACATATGTTAACACTATAAGAACTCAGGACACAGAAACAGCTTGAAAACTGTATTTTTTTTCAATCTATATTTTATATTTAAACAAAAAGCATTTATTGTTTACAGACATTTTTTGTTAAACATTATATTGTGTAGTGTAGAGATCTGTGTCATAACTTTGCCTTATCTACGTTCCCTACAGTAGGTCTTTTATAAAAGTTTTGAACACCACTTTGCACTTGAACATGTGAGATTTTAATTTCACTTTCACAGCATTCCATGGAGAAAGCCTGCTGACTTCTCATTTACCTCAATAAGATTTCACCCATCTGTACAGTAACCCTGGAGAGATAAAGATAGTCATTGTAAGAACGAGTCCTTTGGGCTTCTTTTGGATCAAGAAATGTGCTCTGTGTTATCGAGGTCACTTGCACCATTTACTGCGCATCATGGAAATCCAATATACGTCAACTACCTGTACCCCTATTTCCCTATTGTGCTCTTTAAAACCTCACAAAATTGAAGAATTTTGTTGTAGGTATTTAATAAATTAAATGGTATACTAATAAGGCCATTTGTACAAATTAACTAATGATATAGTTTGAAAGATGTGTACATAAAATGATTGAAATTAACGTACATAATATTACCAATATAATATCTAAACCATTATTTTTTCAGAAATCATGGTTCAGAAATATACAGAGACCTCACATTATAAATAAGCTAACTTTTAGATGAGCTTTTACTGTTTCATTTGTTAAAACAATTTAACAGAGGTGCAGCTCCATTATTTTTATTTTTCTTGTTAGGTTTACAAAGTACACACACATATATATATATATATATATATATATATATATATATATATATATATATATATATTGTCACGGATACCAGACAGCTAAGGCTACCCCCCACCCCCCTACAACCTAACCCCTGGGGCGCGATCCGATATACGGCATAGTTTTCGGTTCAAGCGAGGGAACCCGCGCCCTCCCGTAGTTTCACCTCGCACATCGGGGTATTACATATACCCCGCCGGCAGTTGCTAAAGTGCCGTAAGTCTGATAAACCAGCAATGTCCAGAAATAAGCGTAACTACAAATTTCTGGAGTCGCCAGTGACTTACGGCACTTTAGAAACTGCCTGCGCCTAAAAAAACTAACTAAAATATTAAATCTCCTGTTACTGTCTAACACGTCTCCCAAAAATCAGCCTGTATACCCCTATATCCGCAATCCCCCCTCTCACTCCTAATAATAAATGTATTAACCCCTAGACCGACAACCCCCCACAACGCAATAAGCCTAATTATTAACTCCTAAACCACCATAGCCCAGAATGCAATAAACCTATCTTAGTATTAACCCCTAAACTGCCGCTCCCGGAGCCCACCACCACCTACATTATATGCATTAACCCCTAAACCGCCGCTCCCGGACCCCGCCGCCACCTACATTTAATTTATTAACCTCTAATCTGACCCCCCTACACCGCAGCCACCTACATTAAATATATTAACCCCTAATCTGACCCCCCTACACCGCCGCCACCTACATTAAATATATTAACCTCTAATCTGACCCCCCTACACCACTGCCACCTACATTAAATATATTACCCCCTAAACCTAAGTCTAACCCTAACACCCCCCTAACTTAATTATTATTTAGATCCCCCCTTAAAAAACCTAACACTACCCCATTAAAGATCACCCTACCTTGAGCTGTCTTCACCCAGCCGGGTCAAAGTCTTCATCCGATGGGGCAGAAGAGGACATCCAGACCGGCAGAAGTCTTCATCCTATCCGGGCAGAAGAGGACATCCAGACCGGCAGAAGTCTTCATCCTATCCGGGCAGAAGAGGACATCTGGACTGGCAGACATCTTCATCCGAGCGGCATCTTCTATCTTCATCCTTCCGGGGGGATCGGGTGGGTTTTAGAGTAGGGGTGTGTGGGTGGTGGGTTGTAATGTTGGGGGGGTATTGTTTTTTTTTTTACAGGTAAAAGAGCTGATTACTTTGGGGCAATGCACTGCAAAAGGACGCTTTTAAGGGCTATTTGTAATTTAGTATAGGTTAGGGCATTTTATTATTTTGGGTTTTTTTTTATTTTATTAGGGGGCTTAGATTAGGTGTAATTAGTTTAAACTTCTTGTAATATTTTTTTATTTTTTGTAATTTAGTGTTTTTTTTGTAATATAGTTTAGTTTATTTAATTGTATTTTATTTTAGATAATTGTATTTTATTTAATTAATTTATTGATAGTGTAGTGTTAGGTGTATTTGTAACTTAGGTTAGGATTTATTTTACAGGTAATTTTGTAATTATTTTAACTAGGTAGCTATTAAATAATTATTAACTATTTAATAGCTATTGTACCTAGTTAAAATAAATACAAAGTTGCCTGTAAAATAAAAATAAATCCTAAAATAGCTACAATGTAATTATTAATTATATTGTAGCTATCTTAGGGTTTATTTTATAGGTAAGTATTTAGTTTTAAATAGGAATAATTTAGTTAATAATAGTAATATTATTTAGATTTATTTAAATAATAATTAAGTTAGGGGGGTGTTAGGGTTAGACATAGGTTTAGGGGGAAATACATTTAATGTAGGTGGCGGCGGGTGTAGGGGGGTCAGATTAGAGGTTAATACATTTAATGTAGGTAGCGGCGGTGTAGGGGGGTCAGATTAGAGGTTAATACATTTAATGTAGGTGGCGGCAGTGTAGGGGGGTCAGATTAGAGGGTAATACATTTAATGTAGGTGGCGGCGGTGTAGTGGGGTCAGATTAGAGGTTAATACATTTAATGTAGGTGGCGGCGGTGTAGGGGGGTCAGATTAGAGGTTAATATATTTAATGTAGGTGGCGGCGGTGTAGGGGGGTCGGATTAGAGATTAATACATTTAATGTAGGTGGCGGCGGTGTAGGGGGGTCAGATTAGGGGTTAATAAATTTAATGTAGGTGGCGGCGGAGTCCGGGAGTGGTGGTTTAGGGGTTAAACACTTTATTTAGGTGCAGCGGGGTCCGGGAGCGGCGGTTTAGGGGTTAATACATATAATGTAGGTGGCGGTGGGCTCCGGGAGCGGCGGTTTAGGGTTTAATACACTTTATTAGGGATTGCGGTTGACAGGTAAATAGACATTGCGCATGCGTTAGGTGTTAGGTTTTTTTTTTGGAAGGCATTTTAGGGAGTTACAGTGCTCCAATACTCAGCGCAAGGCCTGCTACGGGTGCATTTTATGGCGAGGTGAAAATGGAGTAAGATTTCTCCATTTTCGCCACGTAAGGCCTTGCGCTGGATATTGGATACCAAATTGCGCGTGTTTTATATGTTAGTCTATGGGTAAAAAAACCATGTCCGACGGGTGAAATATAGGTGCCGCATTTATATGCGGCGCTGTATATAGGATACCAAACCCGCGCAAAAAATGGCGTCGCCGGGTTTTGCGGGCAACGCTGCATATCGGATGGGGCCCCTGTTGTTTCTCAGTGGATTTGGGCTCCTCAGAGCAACCACAATATCTGGAAGCTTTTGTTTGCATGGTTTTGTGTTCCAAACTTGTTTAGAGAAGAGCTGGTCTATGACCTGGAAAACCCTCCTAGGCTGGCTGGGCTCCTGGAACTCCCGGTCGGCTGCCTCACAACGGACACCCGCCTAACCCCTCTTAGGCTGTCCGGGCTCCTGGAACTCCTGGACGGCCACAGGACAGCAGGACACCCGCTAGCTTTACCCCTGGTCGCTCCAGCAACCATGTGCCCCAGAGCTCCGCTCTTTTGGGGATTAGTAGCCCCTAGGGAGGACAAGAGGTGGGGGAATTACCAGAGGGGAGCTGCTTTGGGAACCGGGAGTTTTGGACACCCCTACCCCCATAACTTCAATGGGCTGTATCTCCGGTCCTCAATAACGAATCACGCCGCTTTTTGGATCACTCCAAAACCGTCACCACTGTGTCCTGGGATTCTGTGGGACTATGGTTGCTATAGCGGTGCCGGTCAGTCTGGAGGGGCAGGAATGGCGGGAAAACTGTGGCATTATCTCCCTGTTTTATCAAGATGTGTGTGTGTATAAAAGATGTGTGTTTGTCCCAATAAAGTCAGTTCTTACTTAACCTGAATGCTAGTCTGTCTAGTCATTTAGGTGGGCTCCTGCTAGAATCACTTTCATGGGCTACATAGCAGCCTGTTCCAGGCAAAGGAAGGACCCTCTGGCAGAGCTACCCAGTTGGGGTAGCTGGAGTCTGCCACAGGGTGGGACACTGAGTACTGGTGCTGTCGGGCATCAGGGGTGGCTACAGGCTGTGGTCACTTGCCAGCTACATAGCTGCAGTCAGCAGGGAGGAAGCAGGACCCGTTTGGCGGAGCTACCTTGTCGGGGTACCCGGGGTATCCGTCACATTGGTTGGCAGCGGTAGGATGCTTCCATCTACCTAGAACGTCCAAACCACCAACTGAATATCTGCTTCTTCCACACGATTCCTGTTGGTAACCATGGAAGCCGAGTATCTAAGGAGAATACAGGAGGCACTGACCCAGCTGGATGGTCCTGGTTCTGAACTGGACCAGCTGAGCTGGAGGAGCATTGTCTGCCGGCAACTATGGAAGGAGAGGCTTCAACAAGAAAAGGATTGTAATGGAAAGGTCCTCCCCACAGATGATGAGAGGTACTGGGTCCGGTGGGACTTGCGAGTGCTTTTCCTGGGAAAACAGACCATGGAGGAATGGCAATCAGAACTAGATTGACTGGTCCGGGCAGAGATGTGGGTGGAGGATGGCTACCGGGACCTCCAATGGCTCGCTATGCCCCACAGAGGGCTTTGGCTTTGATGGCCCTGGGTTACTATTGGAAAAGTTGACAGAAGACCCAGAATTTGGGAGCGGGGTGAAACTGAGAGTAACGAACATTGGCCACTCCCAAGAGCAGCTGTTGGATCTCTCTGGGGTACCCTGGCTGGTATACGATATGGTATCGCTTATTGTCCAAGAATGGGAACTGGAAAAGGCATACAAGAGGCTGCTAGACCGAGTTATGCAGCATGCCATGGAGTCTGCACAGAGCTGTGGTGCAGCACTTTGGGAATCATGGAGGTTGGCCTCACATGAGTGGCAACAGAGCATAAGCGACGAGGAGCTGCTAGATACAGATCAGCAGCCTGGGCCCGAGCTTATAGACCTGGACAAAAGAGCCACCCCAGCAGAAGCGCTGGCAACCTGTAACAGCTCCAGGAAACCAGGGAGAGGAGGTAGGTGTCCTCCCTCCACTTACACAGAACCCCTTCCTGGGAGAGGAGACAGTCTGTCTCTCTCCCCAGCTGCAGAGCCAGGTACAGGGAGAGGAGACAGTCGGTCTCTCTCCCCAACGGCAGATCTATCCTTCGGGAGCGGAGGTAGTCGTCCTCCCTCCCCTTACAGAGAAGCCCTTGCAGGGAGAGATGGGTATCGATATCTCTCCCCAGCGGCCGAATCCCTTTCTGGGAGAGGAGACAGTTGGTCTCTCTCCCCAGCGGCAGCACAGTGTCCCATGGAGCAGAGGTAGAAGACCTCCCTCCCCAGCAGTAGATCTCCTTCTCGGGAGAAGAGACAGACGGTCTCTCCCATCAGTAGCTTGGCAGAGTCTCTACCCCTTTCTTGTCCTGGAGTATTTCTCACCGGGGGCAGGTGTTGCATTAGGCAAGGAGGTGAAAAGCTTATACAGTTTGGGCACCCGAGCTTTGCCTGCCCCACCAAGGAGCAACATCCCCCTCCAGTCTGGGGTGGGTCAGCCGGTACTAAACAGGGTGTCACAGAGAGAGGCAGTGTGGCCATGGATCTTGGGGACACTGGAACTTGTGGGACATCAATTGTTTGGGAGCCGGTCTTGGCATACTTGTTCGGGACTTTGATGTGACTATCGCTGCGCCTCCAGGATACCCCAAGCTCTGGAGAGATGGGATCACCTCTCCCAGCAACTGAGAAGTGGAGGGCCACCGTCGGACAGCCCCAGGTTGACCCGTTAAGGGTGTAGCTGGGTCTGTCAAACTGGAGGGGGGGAGATGTCATGGATACCAGACAGCTAAGGCTACCCCCCACCCCCCTACAACCTCACTCCTGTTGTTTCTCAGTGGTTTTGGGCTCCTCAGAGAAACCCCAATCTCTGGAAGCTTTTGTTTGCATGGTTTTGTGTTCCAAACTTGTTTAGAGAAGTGCAGGTCTATGACCTGGAAAACCCTCCTAGGCTGGCTGGGCTCCTGGAACTCCCAGTCGGCCGACTCACAACGGACAACCGCCTAACCCCTCTCAGGCTGTCCGGGCTCCTGGAACTAACGGTCGGATGCAGGACACCCGCTAACTTTACCCCTGGTCGCTCCAGCAACCATGTACCCCAGAGCTCTTTTAGGGATTAGTAGCCCCTAGGGAGGACAAGAGGTAGGGGAATTACCGGAGGGGAGCTTCTTTGGGAACCAGGGGTTTTGGGCACCCCTACCCCCATAACTTCAACGGGCTGTATCTCCGGTCACCAATAATGAATCACAACGCTTTTTGGACTGCGGCATCTGGGGAATGAGAGCTTTCAAATGACTGGGGGCGGGAATGGCGGGAAAACTGTGGCATTCTCTCCCTGTTTTATCAAGGTGTGTGTGTGTATAAATGATGTGTGTCCCAATGAAGGCAGTTCTTATTTCACCTGAATGCTAGTCTGTCAGTCATTTAGGTGGGCTCCTGCTAGAATCACTTTCCTGGGCTACATAGCAGCCTGTTCCAGGCAAAGGAAGGACCCTCTGGCAGAGCTACCCAGTCAGGGTAGCTGGAGTCTGCCACAGGGTGGGACACGGAGTACTGGTGCTGTCGGGCATCAGGGGTGGCTACAGGCTGTGGTCACTTGCCAGCTACATAGCTGCAGTCGGCAGGGAGGAAGCAGGATCCGTTGGGGTAGCCGGGGTATCCGTCACATATATATATATATATATATATATATATACATATACATATACACACACACACACACACACACATGTAATAGTCCAGGAGAACCCAGCACACTCATAACATACCAACTCCCAGGGTGCCCACCAACTCCGTATACAGAAAAAGTTCCACAAAGGCAAGCACTCACTGGCGTTTTACCAAAAAACAGTTTTTACTGTGGTTTTTACTGTGCAACAAGCAATTAGTGAACGTTTTTGGGCATCTGCCCATCCTCAGACATGCAATGTACATTTACTTAGCACCCTTATAAGTGCAACCATACTGATCCCCAAGTGAACCGCTCTGCCACATCTGGGATTCCACAGAGCTCAAACGGCGCAACTGCGCATGCGCCGACTGGACTACGGAGTGCCACCTGGGCCAACGTAAAAAGCAAAACATTAAAATCAAAAATAACAATACTGCACAATAAGTTGATAATGAGCACAATAATAATAGATAATGTTCAATAACACTGACCGATATGTTATGTTAGCCATACTTAAAGAAAAAATATATACAATAGAGCATATAACACCTTGCAAGATCGATTACACATTAATAACAGGGCATAGAGCATATAAGGTGTCTATAATACATGCACTCTAGGTGACCTTACTAAAATAATATGGATCCTCAAGTTTAGGTGCAAATTTGTTAGTAAGGGTACACACCTAGGGAAATATCCAAAACATATGTCATAAATACCAAAATGCTTCACCATTATCAGTTATACTTGGTACTTGTAAATACTTAATAGGTAGAAAAAAATTCACAAATCCATAACTGAATAAATTAAATGGGCACACTAACTAACCAGGAGTATGACTACCCTACCCAATAAACTAATGGTTGTTATTATATCGGAAACCACTCAAACTGTAACCGAAAGGGGCACACACTAATTAACATTACGACTACCTGATTTTTTTTTAACAGAAAACAATGTTAATCAAAGTTAGTATTAAGGCCCCTAGGAACTAATGTCTCCAAGGTAAAAATCCATTTATATTCCCTTTGGAGGAACACTTTAGCTCTATTGCCACCTCTAACAGGCGCTGGGATGTGGTCAATTATGTATCTAAGATCTGATACATTGTGGCTATGCATCAAAAAATGCCTAGCTACCGGTTGCTCAGAGCTTCCAACGCGGAGTTGCGCCATTTGAGCTCTGCGGAGTCCCGGATATGGCAGAGCTGTTCACTTGGGGATCAGTATGGTTGCACTTATAAGGGTGGTAAGTAAATGTACATTGCATGTTTAAGGACGGGCGGATGCCCGAAAACGTTCACTAATTGCTTGTTGCACAGTAAAAACTATTTTTTGGTAAAACGCCAGTGAGTGCTTGCCTTTTGTGGAACGTTTTCCGTATACGGAGTTGGTGGGCACCCTGGGAGTTGATATGCTATGAGTGTGCTGGGTTCTCCTGGACTATTGTGAATAATATTTAACCCATAGCACCCTGTTAATTGACTATACTTTTCCTTGGACTGATCACGCTCTAACAGTGACATGATGTCACAGATTGCACAGACTGACAATGCTGAGGATATACCTGGAGCAAACATATTTCAGTTCACAGAGGAAGATGCCACCAGAATAAGGTTTGAGGAGATTACTATTAAGGCCAAGAGGGAACAGCCAGACCAGATATATAACAACTTGGTTAAGCTAAAAAAATGAAACATTGACTTTAAAATGCATGGTTGCTACCTATCAGCCTACCACCGCATAATGTTTATCCCAAAAGGTTTCAGGGTGAAAAATGTTCCCACCATTGAGAGGAATAATACTATCTTTTGCACAAAGTGGTGCGGGATACTTAATAAATGTTCCCTGGACCTTATCTTACTTGTGACTACTGAGGCAAGTGATATACTCAAACAACTTGACTAGGAAATTAAAAATGTTCAATCTGAACACCTATCTAAACTTGAACAAGGAGACTGACTCAATAATATGAAGAAGGATTTAGATGAGTATGAGGCTGAATTTATAGCCTTCAAGGAGAGGAAATGGGACTCGGTTACATCTGATTACAAGGAGAAACGAGTTTACAGGTGGCTAATGGGGGTGGAAGAAAGACGCCAGACGCACAGATACAGACAAACCCGACCGTATTAAACCAAGGAACTTGAATACTGTGGATAGTTCCGGTAACAGTAGTGATGGTGAGACAATAACAGCAACACCCCGTGTGGATAACCCAACTTCCTATGGCATGGCCACTCGCTCAAAAAATGGGTATGGAAGAGGCCACACACAAGAAGAGGGGGGCAGAGGCACCAGAGGAAGACGACCCAGATACTGGAGGAGATGATGAATAATGATATCATCAATTTGAGTAGCCATCACATTACTGACCCTGAGAGGAGTGTACTAACTAAAGGCCTAAAGTTTATACCGACCAATCAGGCTGATGAATTCTCTCTACAGGTGGATCTATATAAATTAAAAAGACAACTAGCTCTGAAAGAGCACTTCTGCATAGGTGAAAATACAACTGATGGGCTAAGGAAGAAAGGACAATTTGATCCCAAAAGTACCAACTCGAGTATACATACCTTTTCACGAATAGTAGAACAAGAAATAACCAACACCCAGAGGGACAACTTAAGCAAGGAAGAATGGAAGGCATTAAAAGGCCTTAGGGAGAATCACCAGGTGGTTATCCGTGAAGCTAGCAAGGGGAGAGCACTTGTGCTCCAGGACTATAAGGATTACAGAAAGGAGATCTTGTCACAGCTATCTGATACACGGACATACCACAAATTGGAAGGTGATCCCACTAAAGTGGACAGATATCGTATCAGCTATGGAATCAAATTGCCTCTCCAAGAATCTGGGCGAGTACATGATGGTGGATTTCCCCATCACCCTAGTAATATATATGCTTCCTAAGGTGCATAAAGATTTGAACCACCCACCAGGACGTCCGATAGTATCCTCTAGAGGTACTATACTGCAGCCTATTGCAACCTACCTGGACACATTGTTCCAACCACCAACTGGACTCTATAGAAGTCATCCAAATGATCAGAAATATGCTGGACGTGGAGACTGATGACATTCTAGTAACACTAGATGTCACCAGTCTGTACACAGTGATCCCACATGATGAAGGCTTGGCAGCAATTAGGAGGAAATTACTTAAATATCCATACATTGGTCCACCTGTGGATGTCATCTTAGAACTCACAGAATATTGTTTGAAATACAACTATTTCAAATTTGAAAATAGCTATTATCTCCAGATTGCCGGTACAGCGATGGGATCAAATGTGGCCTCATCATATGCCAACCTGTACATGGCATGTTTTGAAGAGGAGGATATTATGGCATTTAAAGATCCCAGGGTAATATTATTTTAAAGATATATTGATGACCTCATTTTACTATGGAGAGGATCGAAACAGGACCTTGAGGAATGGCTTTGGATACTAAATCAACAAAACCATAATCTGGTATTCAAAATGAATTGTGATAAAATCACTATAGACTTCCTGGATCTAAGGATAATAAAAACAGATAATAGGTTGATTACTACATTGTTCCTTAAAAAAACTGACTGTAACTCTCTACTGGAGGCCACAAGTTGTCACCATCCAAGCCTGAAGAAGTAATTGCCTAAATCCCAGTTTAAGAGGGTTGTGCGGCACAACAATGATCCAAGTAAGAAGGCAGCACAACTGAAGGAGATGCATCATAAATTTCAAGACAGAGGATATGGCAATAAATATCTACAAGAACCGTTGGAGGAGTCGCTATCTATGACCCAAGAGCAGGCATTAATGAAGAAAACAAAGGACTCTACCAACAAGAGACTAATATTCTCTACAGAGTTTACCCCTGATAAAATGGACATACCTAATATCCTTAAGAAAAATTGGGATATTATTAAATCTGCCGTATCACTACCATTTAATAACTTTGAAGGTCCTATGGTAGGGTATAGCAAAGGGAGATCCCTTCGTGACCAGCTATTACGTACTGACAATTGACCCAGTTACACTAACAGAACATACTTTTTACACTCGTGGAGAAATAAACATTACACTAATTATTACAGAGTCACATGCACCACTACACACATAGTTTACATGCTTCACTGTCCCTGTGGGAAGTTCTACATAGGGAAGACCCAGGATGACCTGCGGATACGTATGGCCAACAGTCGGTCGGCCATACGCACAGCACTCCGCGTTGGAAGCTCTGAGCAACCGGTAGCTAGCCATTTTTTGATGCATAGCCACAATGTATCAGATCTTAGATACATAATTATTGACCACATCCCAGCGTCTGTTAGCGGTGGCAATAGAGTTAAAGTGTTCCTCCAAAGGGAATCTAAATTGATTTTTACTTTGGAGACATTAGTTCCTAGGGGCCTTAATACTAACTTTGATTTACATTGTTTTCTGTAAAAAATAATAATCTGGTAGTCGTAATGTTAGTTAGTTAGTGTGCCCCTTTCGGTTACAGGTTGAGTGGATTCTGATATAACAACCATTAGTTTACTGAGTAGTCATACTCCTGGTTAGTTAGTGTGCCCATTTAATTTCTTCAGTTATGGATTTGTGATTTTTTTCTACCTATTAAGTATTTACAAGTACCAAGTATAACTGATAATGATGAAGCATTTTTGTATTTATGACATATGTTTTGGGTATTTCCCTAGGTGTGTACCCTTACTAACAAATTTGCACCTAAACTTGAGGATCCATATTATTTTAGTAAGGTCACCTAGAGTGCATGTATTATAGACACCTTATATGCCATATGCCCTGTTATTAATGTGTAATCCATCTTGCAAGGTGTTATATCCTCTATTGTATATATTTTTTCTTTAAGTATGGCTAACAAAACATATCGATCAGTGTTATTGAACATTATCTATTATTATTGTGCTCATTATCAACTGATTGTGCAGTATTGTTATTTTTGATTTTAATGTTTTGCTTTTTACGTTGGCACAGATGGCGCTATGTAGTCCAGTCGGCGCATGCGCAGTTGTGCCGTTTGAGCTCTGCGGAGTCCCGGATGTGGCAGAGCTGTTCACTTGGCGATCAGTATGGTTGCACTTATAAGGGTGGTAAGTAAATGTACATTGCATGTCTGAGGACAGGCGGATGCCCGAAAACGTTCACTAATTGCTTGTTGCACAGTAAAAACTGTTTTTTGGTAAAACGCCAGTGAGTGCTTGCCTTTGTGGAACTTTTTCTATATATATACGTATATATACATAAAAGTGCTTTGGAGACCTTTGCAGTCAAGTAGCTGAAAAACATAATTAATGTAAGAACTTACCTGATAAATTCATTTCTTTCATATTAGCAAGAGTCCATGAGCTAGTGACGTATGGGATATACATTCCTACCAGGAGGGGCAAAGTTTCCCAAACCTCAAAATGCCTATAAATACACCCCTCACCACACCCACAATTCAGTTTAATGAATAGCCAAGAAGTGGGGTGATAAAAAAGTGCGAAAGCATAAAAAATAAGGAATTGGAATAATTGTGCTTTATACAAAATCATAACCACCACAAAAAAAGGGCGGGCCTCATGGACTCTTGCTAATATGAAAGAAATGAATTTATCAGGTAAGTTCTTACATAAATTATGTTTTCTTTCATGTAATTAGCAAGAGTCCATGAGCTAGTGACGTATGGGATAATGATTACCCAAGATGTGGATCTTTCCACACAAGAGTCACTAGAGAGGGAGGGATAAAATAAAGACAGCCAATTCCTGCTGAAAATAATCCACACCCAAAATAAAGTTTAATGAAAAACATAAGCAGAAGATTCAAACTGAAACCGCTGCCTGAAGTACTTTCCTACCAAAAACTGCTTCAGAAGAAGAAAATACATCAAAATGGTAGAATTTAGTAAAAGTATGCAAAGAAGACCAAGTTGCTGCTGCTTTGCAAATCTGATCAACCGAAGCTTCATTCCTAAACGCCCAGGAAGTAGAAACTGACCTAGTAGAATGAGCTGTAATCCTCTGAGGCGGAGTTTTACCCGACTCAACATATGCAAGATGAATTAAAGATTTCAACCAAGATGCCAAAGAAATGGCAGAAGCTTTCTGGCCTTTTCTAGAACTGGAAAAGATAACAAATAGACTAGAAGTCTTTCAGAAGGACTTAGTAGCTTCAACATAATATTTCAAAGCTCTAACAACATCCAAAGAATGCAACAATTTCTCCTTAGAATTCTTAGGATTAGGACATAATGAAGGAACCACAATTTCTCTACTAATGTTGTTGGAATTCACAACTTTAGCTAAAAATTCAAAAGAAGTTCGCAACACCGCCTTATCCTGATGAAAAATCAGAAAAGGAGACTCACAAGAAAGAGCAGATAATTCAGAAACTCTTCTGGCAGAAGAGATGGCCAAAAGGAACAAAACTTTCCAAGAAAGTAATTTAATGTCCAATGAATGCATAGGTTCAAACGGAGGAGCTTGAAGAGCCCCCAGAACCAAATTCAAACTCCAAGGAGGAGAAATTGACTTAATGACAGGTTTTATACGAACCAAAGCTTGTACAAAACAATGAATATCAGGAAGAATAGCAATCTTTCTGTGAAAAAGAACAGAAAGAGCAGAGATTTGTCCTTTCAAGGAACTTGCGGACAAACCCTTATCTAAACCATCCTGAAGAAACTGAAAAATTCTCGGTATTCTAAAAGAATGCCAAGAAAAATGATGAGAAAGACACCAAGAAATATAAGTCTTCCAGACTCTATAATATATCTCTCTAGATACAGATTTACGAGCCTGTAACAAAGTATTAATCACAGAGTCAGAGAAACCTCTGTGACCAAGAATCAAGCGTTCAATCTCCATACCTTTAAATTTAAGGATTTCAGATCCTGATGGAAAAAAGGACCTTAAGACAGAAGGTCTGGTCTTAACGGAAGAGTCCACGGTTGGCAAGAAGCCATCCGGACAAGATCCGCATACCAAAACCTGTGAGGCCATGCCGGAGCTACCAGCAGAACAAACGAGCATTCCTTCAGAATCTTGGAGATTACTCTTGGAAGAAGAACTAGAGGCGGAAAGATATAGGCAGGATGATACTTCCAAGGAAGTGATAATGCATCCACTGCCTCCGCCTGAGGATCCCGGGATCTGGACAGATACCTGGGAAGTTTCTTGTTTAGATGAGACGCCATCAGATCTATTTCTGGAAGTTCCCACATTTGAACAATCTGAAGAAATACCTCTGGGTGAAGAGACCATTCGCCCGGATGCAACGTTTGGCGACTGAGATAATCCGCTTCCCAATTGTCTATACCTGGGATATGAACCGCAGATATTAGACAGGAGCTGGATTCCGCCCAAACCAAAATTCAAGATACTTCTTTCATAGCCAGAGGACTGTGAGTCCCTCCTTGATGATTGATGTATGCCACAGTTGTGACATTGTCTGTCTGAAAACAAATGAACGATTCTCTCTTCAGAAGAGGCCAAAACTGAAGAGCTCTGAAAATTGCACGAAGTTCCAAAATATTGATCGGTAATCTCACCTCCTGAGATTCCCAAACTCCTTGTGCCGTCAGAGATCCCCACACAGCTCCCCAACCTGTGAGACTTGCATCTGTTGAAATTACAGTCCAGGTCGGAAGCACAAAAGAAGCCCCCTGAATTAAACGATGATGATCTGTCCACCATGTTAGAGAGTGTCGAACAATCGGTTTTAAAGATATTAATTGAGATATCTTTGTGTAATCCTTGCACCATTGTTTCAGCATACAGAGCTGAAGAGGTCGCATGTGAAAACGAGCAAAGGGGATCGCGTCCGATGCAGCAGTCATAAGACCTAGAATTTCCATGCATAAGGCTACCGAAGGGAATGATTGTGACTGAAGGTTTCGACAAGCTGTAATCAATATTAGACGTCTCTTGTCTGTTAAAGACAGAGTCATGGACAATGAATCTATCTGGAAACCCAGAAAGGTTACCCTTGTCTGAGGAATCAAAGAACTTTTTGGTAAATTGATCCTCCAACCATGATCTTGAAGAAACAACACAAGTCGATTCGTATGAGATTCTGCTAAATGTAAAGACTGAGCAAGTACCAAGATATCGTCCAAATAAGGAAATACCACAATACCCTGTTCTCTGATTACAGACAGAAGGGCACCGAGAACCTTTGTAAAAATTCTTGGAGCTGTAGCTAGGCCAAACGGCAGAGCCACAAACTGGTAATGCTTGTCCAGAAAAGAGAATCTCAGGAACTGATAATGATCTGGATGAATCGGAATATGCAGATATGCATCCTGTAAATCTATTGTGGACATATAATTCCCTTGCTGAACAAAAGGCAAGATATTCCTTACAGTTACCATCTTGAACGTTGGTATCCTTACATAACGATTCAATATTTTTAGATCCAGAACTGGTCTGAAGGAATTCTCCTTCTTTGGTACAATGAAGAGATTTGAATAAAACCCCATCCCCTGTTCCGGAACTGGAACTGGCATAATTACTCCAGCCAACTCTAGATCTGAAACACAATTCAGAAATGCTTGAGCTTTCACTGGATTTACTGGGACACGGGAAAGAAAAAATCTCTTTGCAGGAGGTCTCATCTTGAAACCAATTCTGTACCCTTCTGAAACAATGTTCTGAATCCAAAGATTGTGAACAGAATTGATCCAAATTTCTTTGAAAAAACGTAACCTGCCCCCTACCAGCTGAGCTGGAATGAGGGCCGCACCTTCATGTGGACTTAGAAGCAGGCTTCGCCTTTCTAGCAGGCTTGGATTTATTCCAGACTGGAGATGGTTTCCAAACTGAAACTGCTCCTGAGGATGAAGGATCAGGCTTTTGTTCTTTGTTGAAACGAAAGGAACGAAAACGATCATTAGCCCTGTTTTTACCTTTAGATTTTTTATCCTGTGGTAAAAAAGTTCCTTTCCCACCAGTAACAGTTGAGATAATAGAATCCAACTGAGAACCAAATAATTTGTTACCCTGGAAAGAAATGGAAAGTAGAGTTGATTTAGAAGCCATATCAGCATTCCAAGTCTTAAGCCATAAAGCTCTTCTAGCTAAAATAGCTAGAGACATAAACCTGACATCAACTCTGATAATATCAAAAATAGCATCACAGATAAAATTATTAGCATGCTGAAGAAGAATAATAATATCATGAGAATCATTATTTGTTACTTGTTGCGCTAAAGTTTCCAACCAAAAAGTTGAAGCTGCAGCAACATCAGCCAATGATATAGCAAGTCTAAGAAGATTACCTGAACACAGATAAGCTTTTCTTAGAAAGGATTCAATTTTCCTATCTAAAGGATCTTTAAACGAATAAATTCCATTTTAAATAAATATGAAGATTTATCAGCATCAATCTCTGAGACAGAATCCTCTGAACCAGAAGTCATCAGAATCAGAATGATGATGTTCATTTAAAAATTCATCTGTAGGGAGAGAAGTTTTAAAAGATTTTTTACGTTTACTAGAAGGAGAAATAACAGACATAGCCTTCTTGATGGATTCAGAAACAAAATCTCTTATGTTATCAGGAACATTCTGCACCTTAGATGTTGAAGGAACTGCAACAGACAATGGTACTTTACTAAAGGAAATATTATCTGCATTAACAAGTTTGTCATGACAATTAATACAAACAACAGCCGGAGGAATAGCTACCAAAAGATTACAGCAGATACACTTAGCTTTGGTAGATCCAGCACTAGACAGCGATTTTCCTGTAGTATCTTCTGACTCAGATGCAACGTGAGACATTTTGCAATATGTAAGAGAAAAAACAACATATAAAGCAAAATTGATCAAATTCCTTAAATGACAGTTTCAGGAATGGGAAAAAATGCCAAAGAACAAGCTTCTAGCAACCAGAAGCAATGAAAAATAAGACTTAAATAATGTGGAGACAAAAGCAACGCCCTTATTTTTTAGCGCCAAATAAGACGCCCACATTATTTGGTGCCTAAATGCTTTTGGCGCCAAAAATGACGCCACATCCGGAACGCCGACATTTTTGGCGCAAAATAACGTCAAAAAATGACGCAACTTCCGGCGACACGTATGACGCCGGAAACGGAAAAGAATTTTTGCGCCAAAAAAGTCAGCGCCAAGAATGACGCAATAAAATGAAGCATTTTCATCCCCCGCAAGCCTAACAGCCCACAGGGAAAAAAGAGTCAAATTTTTGAAGGTAAGAAAAAATGATTAATTCAAATGCATTATCCCAAATATGAAACTGACTGTCTGAAAAATAAGGAAAGTTGAACATTCTGAGTCAAGGCAAATAAATGTTTGAATACATATATTTAGAACTTTATAAACAAAGTGCACAACCATAGCTTAGAGTGTCATAGAAAATAAGATTTACTTACCCCAGGACACTCATCTACATGTTTGTAGAAAGCCAAACCAGTACTGAAACGAGAATCAGCAGAGGTAATGGTATATATAAGAGTATATCGTCGATCTGAAAAGGGAGGTAAGAGATGAATCTCTACGACCGATAACAGAGAACCTATGAAATAGACCCCGTAGAAGGAGATCACTGCATTCAAATAGGCAATACTCTCCTCACATCCCTCTGACATTCACTGCACGCTGAGAGGAAAACCGGGCTCCAACTTGCTGCGGAGCGCATATCAACGTAGAATCTAGCACAAACTTACTTCACCACCTCCATCGGAGGCAAAGTTTGTAAAACTGAATTGTGGGTGTGGTGAGGGGTGTATTTATAGGCATTTTGAGGTTTGGGAAACTTTGCCCCTCCTGGTAGGAATGTATATCCCATACGTCACTAGCTCATGGACTCTTGCTAATTACATGAAAGAAACTACATGTATATGTATACCTATATATAAAATCATCATATATACTGTGTGTGTGTGTGTATATATATATATATATATATATATATATATATTTATTTAAGAATAAACAGAACATATACTTCTATATGAAAAACATTGGAATGTGAAATATTCATAATTCATGTTGGGTTTAGCGCAACTGAATAAACGCAATTGAGTTAGTGCGCGAGTATGGGTGTTAGTTTTTTGCAGTTTGCGTGCTCCATTGACTTCTATGATAGAATAAGTTAACACGGTCACAATATTCGTAGTTCAACTTTTTACTTTCAACTTGTAATACCAGTGCAACCCGACGCGTGCAAAGAGCCTCCATCTACCGAAGTTAATACGCAAGTAGGAAAATAGCACTCCACTAGTAATCTAGGCCAATGTATTTAATGACATAAAAAAAGTTATTCATTAAACTCAATTATAGTTATATATCTAATAAGAAACGTTCTTAAAGTCCTTTAGATAAAAAAAATTAACCATAAGCTCACACATATTAGTTGTTACATCACATAATAGAAAATGAAAATATATCACTTGCCATACTTATTAATTGGGATTTCACAGACATGCCAACTAGGGTTGCCAGGTGTCCGGTATTAGACCGGACTGTCCGTTTTTTCAAGTTACTGCCCGGTAATTTTATTTAAAAAAAAAAAAACTGACATAGCCTTAGTTTGCTTTTGCTTTTTTTTTTACTATGAATGTCCATGGCCAGAGTCCAAACCGCATCCAGGGCAACCTACCTACCCAACAGTAACAGTTAGTAACCCATTGGCCCAGCCCTGACAGCCCGTGTCCACTGGCACTCCTTCTAGCCCTATGCTTCTAGTCTACAGATGATCCTGATGTTTGTGCGTGCCCCTCTGCCTGTGCTGTGCGTGCTGCCTGTGAAACTGTCGGAGGCTGCAAAGAGCACCACAGCAAAGCTGTTAAATGCCACTCTCCTTACCCACAACCCCCAGTCTCTCTTTTCCTTCAGCAAGGAGGTGGTAATGTTTTTAGGTGTCTGAAGATTCTTCAATCAAGAGTTTTTTTTTAAAAGCAGAGCTGGCTGTTCTGTTTTTTACTGCTGTGTTCCACATCAGTCTCTTCAGTAGAGCTGTGGTGGCTTTTGAGCACTTGGAAACTGGTGGGATTTTTCATTTCACTGTGCCTTCCATGTTTGTTGCTGCCCTATCCGGAAATGCCTGATTAAGAGTAGTCAGTCCTTCATTTGTTCCACGGGTCTATGGGGGGAGGAAGCCTTTCCATATCTGTGAGCTGCCCTGCTGCCAGGCAGATTTTACTCAGGTAAGTGACGGTTTTTATTTTCTTCATTTAAAGAGAGTTTGGCACTTTGATGGGTACTGTTGAACCAGTGTGGGTTTATGTTTGGGCAGTATTTGGGCACTGTGTAACACTTAGGAGAGGCTCTGTATGGTTTTTTAACCAACTTTTTTCTATTAAAAAAATAGCAATGGAAGCCAGACTTTTAGTGACGCCCACAAATGGGAGGGGCTTATTCTGAGGCGGCAATTCTGTTTGGTGTTTTTCCGGATCACTTCCTTGTTTGTTCCAGTGTATGGAGGTTCTCTGGGAGCTAAGGGCTGCTTTTTTGCGGTTTGCATTTCCTTTCAAAGGCTGCTGGGTTCGGATCGTCAGGCGTATTTTCTAGCTTCAGGGGGACAGGTAGGCACCTCAACAGGGTCTGTTGAGCTAAGGAGGCTGCCTGAAGGTGTTTTTTAGCTTTAAAAGCAATCATATTTTTATGCAGTAAAAAAGTTGCATTTTAAAATTTAAAGGGACAGTAACATTTTTAATTTTAAATTTTTTGGAAGCCAATTTGATTTGTTTTTGGTAAAGATGGAAGAGGCTTTGCAGGTTGTTGCATGCAGCTTGTGTTTTGACTCTAATGGAACCTCCAATGCCTTTTTGTTCCTCATGTATTGAGAGGACATTACAGTATAAGGATAAGATTTTTTAATCTGAGCCATCATTAGCTAATGTGGATGCTGTTCAAGGGTCACCTGTTCGGAATATGCCGCAGCTTTCACTTAGTGCGTCCCATTTTTCAGTGTCATCTTATGCAGTGCCCAGTGTTTCTACTCCAGTTGGAGTTTCCTTGCAAGACATTGCTACCCAGATATTCTCTGCGGTAACTCATGTCCTGGCAGCTTTTCCTGCATTACAGGGGAAGCGTAAATGAAGATATAAGGATTCAGTGAGGAAGGTATCTGAATCAGGTATGGCTATGTTGAATGTTTCTTCCCATTGGTCTGAGGGGGAAGATTCTTCCATGGCGTCTGAGGGGGAAGTTTCAGACTCTGATAGTATAGTTCCTTCTTCTGATTCTGATAGTATAGTTCCTTCTTCTGATTCTGAAGTGGTAACTTTTAGATTTAAGCGTGAGCACCTCCGGACACTGCTTAAGGAGGTTTAGGCTACTTTGGAGGACTCTGATACTACACTAGTAGTTACTCCAAAGAAATCTAGTAAACTTAACACGTTTTTTGATGTTCCCTCAGAGGTAGAGGTTTTTCCTGTTCCTGACCATGCTTCTGAGATTATTGCATGGGAGTGGGAGAAGCCTGGGGTTCGTTTTTCCCCTTCTCCGATTTTTAAGTAGATGTTTCCTATTGCTGACTCAGTTAAGGAGTCTTGGCAGATGGTTCCTAAGGTGGAAGGAGCGATTTCCACTTTGGCTAAGAGGACCACTATTCCCATTGAGGACAGTTGTTCTTTTGAAGATCCTATGGATAGAAATTTGGAGGCGTTACTTAAAAGGATTTATGTTCACCAGGGTCTGGAATGGCAGCCTGTGGTGTGTATTGCTACTGTTACCAGTGTGGCAGCATATTGGTTTGATGCTTTGTCTGATTCTATTCAGATGTATGCACCTATGGATGAAATCCAAGATAGGATTAAGGCTCTTAGGTTAGCAAATTTCTTTATCAGGTATGCAGGTCATCAGATTGGGTTAAAAAATTTCTGGTTTTGCTATTCTGGCTCGCAGGGCTTTATGGTTAAATTCCTGGTCTGCGGATGTGTTGTCAAAGTCTAAACTTTTGTCTATTCCTTACAGGGCTAGGATTTTGTTTGTGCCAGGCTTAGCTGAGATTATTTCTGATATTACGGGAGGTAAGGGACATTCTCTCCCTCATGATAAAAAAACAAATCTAAGGGATGCTAGAGTAATTTTCTTTCCTTTCGAAACTTTTCAGGCAAGCCTTCCCCTTCCTCTTCCAAGCAGGAACAGTCCAAGTCCTCCTGGAAGTCCAATCAGGCTTGGATCAAGGGGAAGCAGTCTAAGAAGCCTGTCTTTGAATCAAAGTCAGCATGAAGAGTCTGCTCCCGGTTCGGGAGCGGATCTTGTGGGGGCAGACTTTCCTTGTTCGATCAGGCTTGGGTTTGGGATGTTTCGGATCTCTGGGTGGTCGACGTAGTGTACCACGGATACAAATTGGAGTTAAAAAGTTTTCCTCCCAGGGGCAGGTTCCATCTTTCAAGGTTATCTGTAAACCAGATAAAAAGGAAATTTATGCTTACCTGATAAATTGATTTCTTCTACGATAGGACGAGTCCATGGATTTCAACCTTACTTGTGGAATATTATCCTCCTGCTAACAGGAAGTGGCAAAGAGCACCACAGCAGAGCTGTATATATAGCCTCTCCCTTCCCTTCACCCCCAGTCATTCGACCGAAAGTTTAGGAAGAGAAAGGAAAAGCTGAAGGTGCATAGGTGACTGAAGTTGTAAAAATAAAATATAATAAACGGGAGGGACAAGACAGAGACCTAAATGGAAGGCACCACTGCTTGAAGAACCTTTCTCCTAAAAACAGCCTAAGAAGCAAAAGTATAAAATTTGTAAAATTTGGAAAAAGTATGAAGAGACAACCAAGTCGCAGCCTTACAAATCTATTCAACAGAAGCATCGTTTTTAAAGGCCCATGTGGAAGCCACAGCCCTAGCAGAATGAGCCGTAATTCTTTCAGGAGACTGCTGTCCAGCAGTCTCTTATGCCAGGCGGATGATAATCCTCAGCCAAAAAGAAAGAGAGGTAGCCGTAGCTTTCTGACCCCTATGCTTTCCAGAATAAACAATGAATAATGAAGATGATTGATGGAAATCCTTGGTTGCCTGTAAGTAAAACTTCAAGGCATGGACCACATCCAGGTTTTGTAACAGATGCTCCTTCTTAGAAGAAGGATTAGGACACAAGGAAGGAACAACAATTTCCTGATTAATATTCTTATTTGAAACAACCTTAGGAAGAAATCCAGGTTTGGTACGTAAAACCACCTTATCAGAATGAAATATAAGATAAGGCGAATCACATTGTAACACTGAAAGCTCAGAAACTCTTCGAGCAGAAGAAATAGCACCCAAAAACAGAACTTTCCAAGATAACAACTTCGTATCTATGGAATGCATGGGTTCAAACGGAACCCCTTGAAGAACTTGAAGAACTAAATTCAAACTCCAGGGAGGAGTAATAGGTCTAAATACAGGCTTAATTCTGGTTAGAGCCTGACAAAAAGACTGAACATCTGGCACATCTGCCAAATGTTTGTGAAGCAAAATAGACAAAGCAGAAATTTGTGTGACTTGATACATGTGACCAAGGCCTCCTAGTGTGGCAGAAACTTTATGATTTTTTGAATAATTAAAGGTGTTATTTGCTGATAACCCTTTCTCCAATCCTTCTTGGAGAAAAGACAGAATCCTGGGAATCCTAACTTTACTCCATGAGTAACCCTTGGATTCACCCCAATAAAGATATTTACGCCATATCTTATGATAGATTTTTCTAGTGACAGGCTTACGAGCCTGTATAAAAGTATCAATGACCGAATCAGAGAATCCCCGCTTAGATAAAATCAAGCGTTCAATCTCCAAGCAGTCAGCTGCAGAGAATTTAGATTTGGATGTTGGAAAGGTCCTTGAATGAGAAGGTCCTGTCTCAAAGGAAGTTTCCACGGTGGCAGAGGACATGTCTACTAGATCCGCATACCAAGTCCTGCGTGGCCACGCAGGTGCTATCAGGATTACTGAAGCTCTCTCCTGTTTGATCCGAGCAATCACACATGGAAGGAGAGGAAACGGTGGAAACACATAAGCTAGGCTGAACGACCAAGGCACTGCCAAGCCATCTATCAGTTCGGCCTGAGGATCCCTCGACCTGGATCCGTAACTTGGAAGCTTGGCATTCTGACGAGATGCCATCAGATCCAATTCCGGTCTGCCCCATTGGCGAATCAATGAGGCAAACACCTCCGGATAGAATTCCCACTCCCCCGGATGAAAAGTCTGACGACTTAGAAAATCCGCTTCCCAGTATTCTACTCCTGGGATGTAGATTGCCTATAGATAGCAAGAGTGGGCCTCCGCCCATCGGATTATCTTGGATACTTCTATCATCGCTAATGAACTCCTTGTTCCCCCCTGATGATTGATATACGCCAGAGTCGTGATATTGTCCGACTGGAATCTGATGAATTTGGCCGAAGCCAACTGAGGCCACGCCTGAAGCACATTGAATATTGCTCTCAGTTCCAGAATATTGATTGGAAGTAGAGACTCCACCTGAATCCAAACACCCTGAGCCTTCAGGGAATTCCAGACTGCACCCCAGCCCAGAAGACTGGTGTCCGTTGTCACTATCACCCACGAGGGTCTGCGGAAACACGTCCCCTGGGACAGATGATCCGGCGACAACCACCAAAGAAGAGTGTCTCTGGTCTCTTGATCCAGATTTATCTGAGGCGATAAATTCGCATAGTCCCCATTCCACTGTCCGAGCATGCACAGCTGCAGTAGTCTGAGATGAAAGCGAGCAAACAGAATGATGTCCATTGCCGCTACCATTAATCCAATTACCTCCATACACTGAGCCACTGATGGCCGAGGAACGGACTGAAGTGCTCGGCAAGTATTTAGAATCTTTGATTTTCTGACCTCCATCAGAAATATTTTCATGTCTACCGAGTCTATCAGAGTTCCCAAGAAAGGAACCCTTGTTCGTGGAACTAGTGAACTCTTTTCTATGTTCACCTTCCAGCCGTGAGTTCTCAGGAAAGACAACACTGTGTCCATGTGAGATTTTGTCAGATAAGTCGCCGTCCGAATCAAAATATCATCCAGATAAGGCACCACTGCTATGCCCCGTGGTCTGAGAACCACTAGAAGAGACCCTAGAACCTTTGTGAAGATTCTGGGTGCCGTGGCCAACCCGAAGGGAAGAGCCACAAACTGATAATGTTTGTCCAGGAAAGGCAAACCTTAGAAACTGATGATGATCCTTGTGAATAGGAATATGAAGGTATGCATCCTTCAAGTGCACGGTAGTCATATATTGACCCTCCTGGATCATTGGTAAGATTGTTCGTATAGTCTCCATCTTGAATGATGGAACTCTGAGAAACTTGTTTAGACACTTCAGATCTAAAATGGGTCTGAAAGCTCCCTCTTTTTTGGGAACCACGAAAAGATTTGAGTAAAATACCTGCTCCTGTTCCAGTTTTGGAATGGGACAAATTACTCCCATGGTAGAGAGGTCTTTAACACAGCATAAGAACGCCTCTCTTTTTATATGGTCTACAGACAATCGTGAAAGATGATATCTCCCTCTTGGGAGAAAATACTTGAATTCCAGTTGATACCCGTGGGTCACGATTTCCAGTGCCCAGGGGTCCTGAACATCTCTTGCCCAAGCCTGAGCAAAGAAAGAAAGTCTGCCCCCTACTAGATCCGGTCCCGGATCGGGGGCCACCCCTTCATGCTGTCTTTGTAGCAGCAGCGGGCTTCTTGGATTGTTTACCTTTATTCCAAGCCTGGTTGGGTCTCCAGACTGACTTGGATTGAGCAAAATGTCCTTCCTGCTTTGTGGAGAAAGATGAAGCAGAGGGTCCTCCTTTAAAGTTTCGAAAGGAACGAAAATTATTTTGTTTACCCCTCATCTTAACAGACTTATCCTGAGGTAGGGCATGGCCTTTACCTCCAGTAATGTCAGAAATGATTTCCTTCAATTTAGCAATTTGAAAAGCAGCATCAGTAAAACAAGAATTAGCTAGCTTGAGAGCCTTAATTCTATCCAAAATGTCATCTAATGGAGTCTCAACCTTCAGAGACTCTTCTAGAGCATCAAACCAAAAAGCTGCTGCAGTAGTAACTGGAACAATGCAAGCCATAGGTTGTAAAAGGAAACCCTAATGAATAAATAATTTCTTTAGAAGACCCTCTAACTTTTTATCCATAGGATCTTTGAAAGCACAACAGTCTTCAATAGGTATAGTTGTACGCTTAGCCAGGGTAGATATAGCTCCCTCCACCTTAGGGACCGTTTGCCAAGAGTCCCGAATGGTGTCTGATATGGGAAACATTTTCTTAAAATTAGGAGGGGGGGAGAACGGAATACCTGGTCTATCCCATTCCTTTTTTACAATTTCCAAAATTCTTTTAGGAACCGGAAAAACATCAGTGTAAGTAGGTACCTCTAGATATTTGTCCATCTTACACAATTTCTCTGGTGGTATCATAATAGGGTAACAATCATCCAGAGTCGCTTAAACCTCCTGAAGTAACAGGCGGAGGTGTTCAAGCTTAAACTTAAAGGACATCACGTCCGAATCTGTCTGAGGTAACACATTTCCTGAGTCTGAAAGTTCTCCCTCAGACAGCAATTCCCTGACCCCCAACTCAGAGCACTGTAAGGGTACATCGGAAATAGCCAATAAAGCATCAGAGGATTCAGTATTCACATTAATACCTGACCTACTGCGTTTACCCTGTAACACTGGTAATTGAGATAATACCTCTGTAAGGGTAGTTGACATAACTGAAACCATCTCCTGCAGAGTAAAAGAATTAGACGCACTAGAGGTACTTGGCGTCCCTTGTGTGGGCGTTAAAAGTTGTGACACTTGGGGAGAATTAGATGGCATATCCTGATTCTCTTCGGATTGAGAATCATCCTTAGGCACACTTTCTTTACCTAAAATATGCTTTTTACAATGTAAGGCCCTTTCAGTACAAGAGGTACACAATGTAAGAGGGGGTTCCACAATGGCTTCCAAACACATAGAGCAATGAGTTTCCTCAATGTCAGACATGTTGAACAGACAAGTAATAACCACAATAGTCGTTAAACACTTTATTTATTGATTTAAACAAATTTTTGAAAAACATGTACTGCGCCTTTAAGCAATAAAAAAAGCGCACAATTTTTCCCAAACTGTCTAAAAACGTTGAAAAACGCTATCTAATTAGCTACACATATACAATAGTACCACCCTAATTATTGCACCCTAAGAGCAATGGGTGAAATTAACCTTTAAAAGATTTCTATAGCAAAAAATGTATTTGATTGAAAAAAACTACCCCTGCACCTCGCCACAGCTCTGCTGGGGCGCCTACGTACCCCCAGGGTACTGCGAAATGACTCGATAACGATCCGGTTAACAGAACATTAGTTTGGGCCCAACCGGAGCTAATGCCTGCTGCCTTCTCAGTCAGAGTAAGCTGCGCGTCTGAGGGCGCGAAAATAGGCTCCACCCATCATGGACGACGTTCGCATTAGCCTGTACAACCGCATGGGAAGCGGTTTAGCAATAAGCCATGTGGTCCCCTAAACACAACCTCATTAAACAGCCATATAACTATTTGTTATCTTTCTCAATAAAGACAAAACCGTTAAACTGCCTCTCCCAGTGTCTCTGATATATGCTGCAATAAACCCTTTGCTGCATTAAGCCCAGTACTATGTCAATCTTTTTCAGTAATACCCCTTGTTTACAGGTCTACTGCTTACCCCTTCCCTTGCAGGGAAAAAACATAATTTATGCTTACCTGATAAATTTATTTCTCTTGTGATGTATCGAGTCCACGGATTCATCCTTACTTGTGGGATATTCTCCTCCCCTACAGGAAGTGGCAGAGAGAGCACTCACAGCAGAGCTGCCTATATAGCTCCCCCCTTAGCTCCACCCCCAGTCATTCGACCGAAGGCTAGGAAGAAAAAGGAGAAACTATAGGGTGCAGTGGTGACTAAAAGTTTAAAAATAAAAATATATATGCCTGTCTTAATAAACAGGGCGGGCCGTGGACTCGATACATCACAAGAGAAATAAATTTATCAGGTAAGCATAAATTATGTTTTCTCTTGTAAGATGTATCGAGTCCATGGATTCATCCTTACTTGTGGGATACCAATACCAAAGCTTTAGGACACGGATGAAGGGAGGGACAAAACAGGGACCTTAAATGGAAGGCACCACTGCTTGTAGAACCTTTCTCCCAAAAATAGCCTCCGATGAAGGAAAAGTATCAAATTTGGAAAATTTGGAAAAAGTATGAAGCGAAGACCAAGTCGCCGCATTACAAATCTGTTCAACAGAAGCCTCATTTTTAAAAGCAGTAATTCTTTCAGGAGACTGTTGGCCAGCAGTCTCATAAGCCAAACGGATGATGCTTTTCAGCCAAAAGGAAAGAGAGGTAGCCGTAGCCATCTGACCTCTCCGCTTACCAGAATAAACAACAAACAATGAAGATGTTTGACGGAAATCTTTAGTTGCTTGTAAGTAGAACTTAAAAGCACGAACCACATCAAGATTGTGCAACAGACGTTCCTTCTTTGAAGAAGGATTAGGACACAGTGAAGGAACAAGAATCTCTTGAGTGATATTTTTATAAGAAACAACCTTAGGAAGAAACCCAGGTTTGGTACACAAAACCACCTTATCTGCATGGAAAATAAGATAAGGGGAATCACACTGTAAAGCATATAGCTCAGAAACACTTCGAGCCGAAGAGATAGCTACTAAAAACAAAACTTTCCAAGATAGAAGCTTAATATCCATGGAATGCATAGGTTCAAACGGAACCCCTTGAAGAACTTTAAGAACTAAATTTAGGCTCCATGGCGGAGCAACAGGTTTAAATACAGGCTTGATCCTGACCAAAGCCTGACTAGATGCTCGAACGTCTGGGACATCTGCCAGACGTTTGTGTAGAAGAATAGACAAAGCAGATATTTGTCCTTATAAGGAACTAGCTGATAATCCCTTCTCCAAACCTTCTTGGAGAAAAGACAATATTCTAGGAATCCTAATCTTACTCCACGAGTAACCTTTGGATTCACACCAATAAAGATATTTGCACCAAATCTTATGATAGACCTTCCTGGTGACAGGCTTTCTAGCCTGAATCAGGGTATCAATGACCGACTCAGAGAAACCACGCTTTGATAGAATCAGAATCTCCAAGCAGTCAGACGCAGAGAAATTAGATTTGGATGCGTGAACAGACCTTGGATTAGAAGGTCCTGCCTCATTGGCAGAGTCCATGGTAGAACCGAGGCCATGTCCACTAGGTCTGCATACCAAGTCCTGCGTGGCCACGCAGGTGCTATCAGAATCACCTAAGCTCTCTCCTGCTTTATTCTGGCAACCAGACGTAGAAGGAGAGGAAATACATAGGCCAGATTGGACCAAGGCACTGCTAGAGCATCTATCAGTACTGCCTTGGGATCCCGGGACCTGGACCCGTAACGAGAAAGTTTGGCATTCTGATGGGACGCCATCAGATCCAATTCTGGTGTGCCCCAAAGCTGAGTCAGCTGGGCAAATACCTCCGGATCGAGTTCCCACTCCCCCAGATGAAAAGTCTAACGACTTAGGAAATCTGCCTCCCAGTTCTCTACTCCTGGGATGTGGATTGCTGAGAGATGGCAAGAGTGATCCTCTGCCCATCTGATTATTTTGGTTACCTCTATCATCGCTAGAGAACTCCTTGTTCCTCCTTGATGATTGATATAAGCTACAGTCGTGATGTTGTCAGACTGAAACCTGATGAATTTGGCCGCAGCAAGCTGAGGCCACGCCTGAAGCGCATTGAATATCGCTCTCAGTTCTAGAATATTTATCGGGAGAAGAGATTCCTCCCGAGACCATAAGCCCTGTGCTTTCAGGGAGTTCCAGACTGCATCCCAGCCTAGCAGGCTGGTATCTGTCATTACAATGAGCCACTCTGGCCTGCGGAAACACATTCCCTGAGACAACCACCAGAGAAGAGAATCTCTGGTCTCCTGGTCCAGATGCAGTTGAGGAGACAAATCTGCATAATCCCCATTCCACTGTTTGAGCATGCATTCAGGGAGTGCAGAATTATTAGGCAAGTTGTATTTTTGAGGATTAATTTTATTATTGAACAACAACCATGTTCTCAATGAACCCAAAAAACTCATTAATATCAAAGCTGAATATTTTTGGAAGTAGTTTTTAGTTTGTTTTTAGTTTTAGCTATTTTAGGGGGATATCTGTGTGTGCAGGTGACTATTACTGTGCATAATTATTAGGCAACTTAACAAAAAACAAATATATACCCATTTCAATTATTTATTTTTACCAGTGAAACCAATATAACATCTCAACATTCACAAATATACATTTCTGACATTCAAAAACAAAACAAAAACAAATCAGTGACCAATATAGCCACCTTTCTTTGCAAGGACACTCAAAAGCCTGCCATCCATGGATTCTGTCAGTGTTTTGATCTGTTCACCATCAACATTGCATGCAGCAGCAACCACAGCCTCCCAGACACTGTTCAGAGAGGTGTACTGTTTTCCCTCCTTGTAAATCTCACATTTGATGATGGACCACAGGTTCTCAATGGGGTTCAGATCAGGTGAACAAGGAGGCCATGTCATTAGATTTTCTTCTTTTATACCCTTTCTTGCCAGCCACGCTGTGGAGTACTTGGACGCATGTGATGGAGCATTGTCCTGCATGAAAATCATGTTTTTCTTGAAGGATGCAGACTTCTTCCTGTACCACTGCTTGAAGAAGGTGTCTTCCAGAAACTGGCAGTAGGACTGGGAGTTGAGCTTGACTCCATCCTCAACCCGAAAAGGCCCCACAAGCTCATCTTTGATGATACCAGCCCAAACCAGTACTCCACCTCCACCTTGCTGGCGTCTGAGTCGGACTGGAGCTCTCTGCCCTTTACCAATCCAGCCACGGGCCCATCCATCTGGCCCATCAAGACTCACTCTCATTTCATCAGTCCATAAAACCTTAGAAAAATCAGTCTTGAGATATTTCTTGGCCCAGTCTTGACGTTTCAGCTTGTGTGTCTTGTTCAGTGGTGGTCGTCTTTCAGCCTTTCTTACCTTGGCCATGTCTCTGAGTATTGCACACCTTGTGCTTTTGGGCACTCCAGTGATGTTGCAGCTCTGAAATATGGCCAAACTGGTGGCAAGTGGCATCTTGGCAGCTGCACGCTTGACTTTTCTCAGTTCATGGGCAGTTATTTTGCGCCTTGGTTTTTCCACACGCTTCTTGCGACCCTGTTGACTATTTTGAATGAAACGCTTGATTGTTCAATGATCACGCTTCAGAAGCTTTGCAATTTTAAGAGTGCTGCATCCCTCTGCAAGATATCTCACTATTTTTGACTTTTCTGAGCCTGTCAAGTCCTTCTTTTGACCCATTTTGCCAAAGGAAAGGAAGTTGCCTAATAATTATGCACACCTGATATAGGGTGTTGATGTCATTAGACCACACCCCTTCTCATTACAGAGATGCACATCACCTAATATGCTTAATTGGTAGTAGGCTTTCGAGCCTATACAGCTTGGAGTAAGACAACATGCATAAAGAGGATGATGTGGTCAAAATACTCATTTGCCTAATAATTCTGCACTCCCTGTAGTTGTAGTGGTCTGAGGTGTAGGCGGGCAAAAGGAACTATGTCCATTGCCGCTACCATGAGTCCGATTACCTCCATATACTGAGCCACTGATGGCCGCGGAATGGAATGAAGAGCTCGGCAAGTGGTTAAGAGCTTTGATTTTCTGACCGCCGTCAGAAATATTTTCATTTCTACCGAGTCTATCAGAGTCCCTAGGAAGGAAACTCTTATAAGAGGGAAGAGAGAACTCTTTTTTATGTTCACCGTCCACCCGTGAGATCTCAGAAAAGCCAACACAATGTCCGTGTGAGACTTGGATAGCTGGAAAGTTGACGCCTGAATCGTCTAGATAAGGCGCCACTGCTATGCCCCGTGGTCGTAGAACTGCCAGAAGGGACCCTAGCACCCTTGTGAAAATTCTGTGAATAGGGATGTGTAGATACGCATCCTTTAAGTCCACAGTGGTCATATATTGACCCTCCTGTATCAGAGGTAGAATGGACCGAATAGTCTCCATCTTGAATGATGGAACTTTGAGGAACTTGTTTAGAATTTTGAGATCCAAGATTGATCTGAAAGTTCCCTCTTTTTTGGAAACCACAAACAGGTTTGAGTAAAATCCTAGCCCCTGTTTTCGTCTTTTGGGACTGGGCGGATCACCCCCATGGTATGTAGGTCTTCTACACAGTGTAAGAACGCCTCTCTCTTTGTCTGTTTACAGACAATCGAGAAATGTGAAAAGTCCCCCTTGGAAGAGAACCTTTGAATTCCAGAAAATATCCCTGGGACACAATTTCTTAAACCCAGGGATCGTGAACATCTCTTGCCCAAGCCTGAGCGAAGAGAGAGCATCTGCCCCCTACTAGATCCGGTCCTGGATCGGGGGCTACCCCTTCATTCTGTCTTAGAGGCAGCTGCAGGCTTCTTGGCCTGTTTACCCTTGTTCCAAGCCTGGTTAGGTCTCCAGACTGACTTGGATTGGGCAAAATTCCCCTCTTGCTTTGCAGCAGAGGAAGCTGAAGCAGGACCACTCTTGAAATTCCAAAAGGAACGAAAATTATTTGGTTTGGTCCTCATCTTATTTGATCTATCCTGAGGGAGGGCATGACCTTTCCCTCTAGTGATGTCTGAAATAATATCTTTCAGTTCAGGCCCGAATAGGGTCTTTCCTTTGAAAGGGATGTTCAAAAGTTTAGTTTTAGATGACACATCAGCAGACCAGGATTTAAGCCATAACGCCCTGCGTGCTAAAATGGCAAAACCTGAATTCTTTGCTGCTAATTTAGCCAGTTGAAAAGTGACATCTGTAATAAAAAAAATAGCCAATTTAAGGGCCTTAATTCTGTCTACTTCAGCTGCAGTAGTTGCAAGAACAATGCACGCAATAGGTTGAAGAAGAAAACCTTGATGAACAAAAGTTTTCTTCAGGAGACCCTCTATTTTTATCCATATGATCTTTGAAAGCACAACTGACTTCAGTAGGTATAGTTGTACGCTTAGACAGAGTAGAAATAGCTCCCTCCACCTTAGGAACTGTCTGCCACGAGTCCCACAAGGTGTCAAATATGGGAAACATTTTCTTAAAAACAGGAGGGGGGATGAACGGAATACCTGGTCTATCCCACTCCTTAGCAATAATATTCACAATCCTCTTAGGGACTGGAAAAAACATCAGTGTAAACAGGAACCTCTAAGTATTTATCCATCTTACACAATTTCTCTGGGACCACTATAGGGTCACAATCATCTCGAGCCGCTAATACCTCCCTGAGCAATAAGCGGAGGTGTTCAAGCTTAAAATTAAAAGGCCGTCATATCAGAATCTGTCAGCAAGCGTCTTTCCTGAATCAGAAATTTCTCCCTCAGATAACAAATCCCTCACCCCTACCTCAGAGCATTGTGAGGGCATATCAGATACGGCTACTAAAGCAACAGACTGCTCAGCATTTTTCCTTAACCCAGAGCTGTCCCGCTTTCCTTGTAAACCAGGCAGTTAGGATAAAACCTCTGTGAGGGTTGTATTCATAACTGTGGCCATGTCTAATAAATGTAAAATAAAAACCTAACATTTTTGTCACCACACTCCTCTTTGCCCTTCCTAGCAGTTAAGCAGGCAGAGAGAATGACTGGGGGGTGGAGCTATATAGGCAGCTCTGCTGTGGGTGCTCTCTGCCACTTCCTGTAGGGGAGGAGAATATCCCACAAGTAAGGATGAATCCGTGGACTCGATACATCTTACAAGAGAAAATGTCAGCCAGTTCTGATATACTTAGTCTCCTCAGAAATAAAGGACTGAACATACCTCAATGCTGTTTGAAACCGTTCTCCACACTGAAGATTTCTCTTGCACTATCTTCAGATCTGTGGGAACCAGCATGGATCTTAGTTACATCCACTAAGATCATCAACCTCAGGGCAGAAATCTTCTTCCATATCTTCCTGAGGAAAATAGTACACACCGGTACCATTTAAAATATAAAAACTTCTTGATTGAAGAATCTAAAACTAACACCTCGCTTTACCTCTTCCTATTACTAACACAGGCAAAGAGAATGACTGGGGGTGGAGGGAAGGGAGGAGCTATATATATATATATATATACAGCTCTGCTGTGGTGCTCTTTGCCTCTTCCTGTTAGCAGGAGGATAATATCCCACAAGTAAGGATGTAATCCGTGGACTCGTCGTATCTTGTAGAAGAAAAGAGAGGCATTTTTAAAATGTGTTCAGGATCTGTCAGTCCTGGGCGTGATAGTTCCTGTTCCAATTCAGGAACAGGGTCTGGGATTTTTTTCCAATCTGTTCATGGTTCCCAAAAAAAGAGGGAAATTTCAGACCTGTTCTAGACCTCAAGAGTGTAAACAAGTTTCTCAGAGTTTCATCTTTCAAGATGGACACTATTCGCTCCATTCTTCCTCTGGTTCAGGAAGGTCAGTTCATGACTTATGTGGATCTAAAGGATGCGTATCTACATATTCCTATCCACAAGGATTATCACAAGTTTCTGAGGTTTTCCTAGACAAAAATTTCAGTTTGTGGAACTTCCTTTTGGCCTGGCAATGGCTCCCAGGATACCCTCAAATGTTCTGGGAGCGTTGTTAGCGGTTCTCCAGTTGCGGGGTGTTGCAGTGGTGACTTATCTGGATGATATTCTGGTTTAGGCGTCATCTTTTCAACAAGCAATCTCCCTCACAGAGTTGTTGATGTCTTTTCTGCGCTCCC
>NC_069499.1:463401102-463403602 GCF_027579735.1 Bombina bombina
ATATATATATATATATATATATATATAAATATATATATATATATATATATATATAAATATATATATATATATATATATATATAAATATATATATATATATATATAAATATATATAAATATATATATATATATATATATATATATATAAATATATATATATATATATATATATATATATAAATATATATATATATATATATATATATATAAATATATATATATATATATATATAAATATATATATATATATATATATATATATATATATATATATATATATATATATATATATATATATATATATATATATATATATATATATATATATACACACACACACACACAGTGTGTGTATGTGTGTGTGTGTATATATATATATATATATATATATATATATATATGTATGTATGTGTATGTGTATATATAACCTCTCCAAATATGAATTGAATGATGCACAAATTACACTATTGAATAAAGGTTTAAGTTTTTCACCAGTCACAAACTTTGATTTATTTCACACAATTTTAGATGTGAACAATTTTATACGCAAAATTGTATTAAAAAAACATTTCTCTAATGTAGACACTGCAATGTTTGAGTCTCAAACTACCCCACCCTCACTTTCTCCCTCAGTAGGTTTAAAATACACAGAACTTAAAGATCTCACACATTTGATCACTTTATCTGCACAATCTACCACACACAAACAAATTACTTTGGATCACAAATTTAACTTTAAAGACAAATCATACTTCTATCCGTTACATAATCGTGATAGTCATATAGATATGTATCAAAGGGCAGTTGAAAGGGATCTTATATCCCTTAATCAACATATACAAACAGACATACAGAATAAGGGATAACCTCTCTAGAGGTGAGAGAAGAGCATTATTTTCTCTCAAAAATAACAAAGACATCATCATTACTCAGGCGGACAAAGGAGGAGCAGTTGTTATCCTTGATAAGGAACAATATCACAATGAAGTTATGTTACAACTCAATAATGTAAATTTATATACGAAGTTATCGTACAATCCTACTCTGTCCTACAGACAGATCATGATGTCTTTGTTAGATACTGCATTGGAATATAATTACATGGATAAGGAATTGGTGGATTATCTATCAGTTGAAAATCCCAGAATACCATACTTTAGGATTACACCAAAAATACATAAAACTACTGTTGACCCTCCAGGGAGGCCAATAGTGGCTAGTAATGGCTCCCTTTTGTGAGAGACTAGGTGAATGGCTTGACCATATATTACAACCAGTTGTTCTAGCTCTTCCGGGCTATATCAGAGACAGTTCTCATTTAATACAACAACTCACAGAGATAACATGGAAAGAACAATATCTATGGCTAACAATAGATGTAACTGCTCTGTACTCCAACATTCCCCATGATTTGGGCCTTGAATCCCTATCTAATATGTTATATAGACACACTGACTATGATAGCAGTTTTATAACATTCATCATTACAATTGCAGAATTTTTGCTATCACATAACTATTTTGACTACAGAGGAGACTACTATCTACAAAAGAGTGGTACGGCCATGGGGGCTAAATTTGCCCCTGCCTTTGCAAATATCTACATGGGCTGGCTTGAATATTGTCTAATTTTTTCTGACCATTGTCCCTTTGCAGACAATCTAGTTATGTATGGCAGATTCATAGACGATCTGATAATAATATGGAAAGATGTAGGTTCTTATACTGTGGACAACTTTCTTGGGTATATGAATGCAAACAAATTTAACCTCAAATTCACCAGTCTTAGCAATAGGACTGAAATAGATTATTTAGACATTCATCTTATCATTGATACTGAAAACCAAATAATGACCTCAATTTATAGGAAACCCTTAGCAAAAAATACAATACTACATGCAAACTCTTGTCATATACCACATGTAAAGAAAGGTATACCCAAGGGCCAATATTTGAGAATACGCAGAAATTGCTCCAATTTGGCTATGTATCTAAAACAGGCTGATGAATTGACTGATAGACTAATATTAAGAGGTTATAATAGACAAAGTCTTTTACACATACAACAACAAGTATCAAAAATTGATAGAAATACTCTCTTTCGTAGCACGAAGAATGTTAGAACTAAAATACAGGATGATAATATATTATTTATTACCAAATATAGCATACAATATAAAGAGATATGTGATATCATCTCCAGAAATTTACCAATATTACACGTGGATGACAATCTCAAATCTATAATCAATAACAGAAAATTAAAATTTATAGCAAGAAGAGCCCAAACCTTAGGTGATCTGACCAAAAGAGATATGTCAGATAGAGAAACCATTGAACCAAAATCAAAATGGCTCAATCGTACAAATGGTTTCTACAAATGTGGACACATACCATGTAAAAGCTGTGCATTCACTCGAAAAGAGACCACTTTTAGTTCAACACATACAGGAAAAATATATGATATTAGAAGTAGAATAGATTGCACCTCACAGTATGTC
>NC_069499.1:463708602-463816102 GCF_027579735.1 Bombina bombina
AAGAGGTCCATGATCCGGCTGAAGTCTTCATCCAAGCGGGGCAGAAGAGGTCTTCCATCCGATTGAAGTCTTCATCCAAGCGGCATCCATCCGGAGCGAAGCGGCAGCATCCTGAAGACCTCCACCGCGGAACATCCATCCTGGCCGACGACTGAACGACGAATGACGGTTCCTTTAAATTACGTCATCCAAGATGGCGTCCCTCGAATTTCCGATTGGCTGATAGGATTCTATCAGCCAATCGGAATTAAGGTAGGAATATTCTGATTGGCTGATGGAATCAGCCAATCAGAATCAAGTTCAATCCGATTGGCTGATCCAATCAGCCAATCAGATTGAGCTTGCATTCTATTGGCTGATCGGAACAGCCAATAGAATGCGAGCTCAATCTGATTGGCTGGTTCAGGCTGTTCAGGGCTGGTAAGGTAAAAGAGCTTTGAACTTTAGTAATTTAGAATAGGGTAGGGCATTTTTTTATTTTGGGGGTCTTTGTTATTTTATTAGGGGGCTTAGAGTAGGTGTAATTAGTTTAAAATTGTTGTAATATTTTTCTTATGTTTGTAAATATTTTGTTATTTTTTGTAACTTAGTTCTTTTTTATTTTTTGTACTTTAGCTAGTTTATTTAATTGTATTTATTTGTAGCAATTGTATTTAATTAATTTATTGATAGTGTAGTGTTAGGTTAATTGTAGGTAATTGTAGGTAGTTTATTTAATTAATTTATTGATAGTCTAGTGTTAGGTTTAATTGTAACAGGTTAGGATTTCTTTTAAAGGTAAATTTGTAATTATTTTAACTATTTTAGCTATTAAATAGTTCTTAACTATTTAATAGCTATTGTACCTGGTTAAAATAAATACAAAGTTACCTGTAAAATAAATATTAATCCTAAAATAGCTATAATATAATTATAATTTATATTGTAGCTATATTAGGATTTATTTTTCAGGTAAGTATTTAGCTTTAAATAGGAATAATTTATTTAATAAGAGTTAATTAATTTCGTTAGATTTAAATTATATTTAATTTAGGGGGGTGTTAGTGTTAGGGTTAGATTTAGCTTTAGGGGTTAATACATTTATTAGAATAGCAGTGAGCTCCGGTCGGCAGATTAGGGGTTAATGTTTGAAGTTAGGTGTCGGCGATGTTAGGGAGGGCAGATTAGGGGTTAATACTATTTATTATAGGGTTAGTGAGGCGGATTAGGGGTTAATAACTTTATTATAGTAGCACTCAGGTCCGGTCGGCAGATTAGGGGTTAATAAGTGTAGGCAGGTGGAGGCGACGTTGAGGGGGGCAGATTAGGGGTTAATAAATATAATATAGGGGTCGGCGGTGTTAGGGGCAGCAGATTAGGGGTACATAAGGATAACGTAGGTGGCGGCGCTTTGCGGTCGGCAGATTAGGGGTTAATAAGTGTAGGTAGGTGGAGGCGACGTTGTGGGGGGCAGGTTAGGGGTTAATAAATATAATACAGGGGTTGGCGGTGTTAGGGGCAGCAGATTAGGGGTACATAAGGATAACGTAGGTGGCGGTCGGCAGATTAGGGGTTAAAATATGTATTTGAGTGTCGGCGATGTGGGGGGACCTCGGTTTAGGGGTACATAGGTAGTTTATGAGTGTTAGTGTACTTTAGAGTACAGTAGTTAAGAGCTTTATGAACCGGCGTTAGCCCAGAAAGCTCTTAATTACTGACTTTTTTCCTGCGGCTGGAGTTTTGTCGTTAGATGTCTAACGCTCACTTCAGAAACGACTCTAAATACCGGAGTTAGAAAGATCCCATTGAAAAGATAGGATACGCAATTTACATAATTGGATCTGCGGTATGGAAAAGTCGCGGCTGAAAAGTGAGCGTTAGACCCTATTTTGAGTGACTCCAAATACCGGCGGTAGCCTAAAACCAGCGTTAGGAGCCTCTAACGCTGGTTTTCACGGCTAACGCCAAACTCCAAATCTAGGTGTAAGTTTCCCATTGCCCTGAAAAGGGCATTTGGATGGGCATTGCCCTTAAAAGGGCATTTAGCTCTATTGCTGCCCAAAGCCCTAACCTAAAAATAAAGCCCACCCAATGCACCCTTAAAAAATCCTAGCACTAACCCCTGGGGAGCTTCGTTTTTTTTAGTTAGGGTTTTATTTGGGGGGTTGGTAGTGTGGGTGGTGGGTTTTACTGTTGGGGGGGTTGTTTGTATTTCTTTTTCAAGTAAAAGAGCTGATTTCTTTGGGGCAATGCACCGCAAAAGGCCCTTTTAAGGGCTATTGATAGTTTAGTTTAGGCTAGGGTTTTTTTTATTTTGGGGGGGCTTTTTTTATTTTTAAGGGCTCTTAGATTAGGTGTAATTAGTTATCTTGTAATTTGTTTTTTATTTTCTGTAATTTAGTGTTTGTTTTTTTTGTAATTTAGCTAATTGTATTTAATTTATTTAATTGTATTTAATTTAGGTAAGTTATTTAATTGTAGTGTAGTGTTAGGTGTTAGTGTAACTTAGGTTAGGTTTTATTTTACAGGTAAATTTGTATTTATTTTAGCTAGGTAGTTATTAAATATTTAATAACTATTCTACCGAGTTAAAATAAATACAAACTTGCCCGTAAAATTAAAATAAACCCTAAGCTAGATACAATGTAACTATTAGTTATATTGTAGCTAGCTTAGGGTTTATTTTACAGGTAAGTATTTAGTTTTAAATAGGAATAATTTAGTTGATTATAGTAATTTTATTTAGATTTATTTAAATTATATTTAAGTTAGGGGGGTTAGGGTTAGACTTAGGTTTAGGGGTTAATAAATTTAGAATAGTGGGGGCGATGTTGGGGACGGCAGATTAGAGGTTAATAAATATAATGTAGGCATCGGCGATGTTAGGGGCAGCAAATTAGGGGTTAATAAATATAATGTAGGTGTCGGCGATATTGGGGGCAGCCCAATTCTATCAACCAATCGAAATTAAGGTAGAAAAAAATCCTATTGATACAATAAGCCAATAGGATTGAACTTCAATCCTATTGGCTGATCCTATCAGCCAATAGGTTTGAGCTCGCATTCTATTGGCTGATTGGAACAGCCAATAGAATGCAAGCTCTATCCTATTGGCTGATTGGATCAGCCAATAGGATTGAAGTTCAATCCTATTGGCTGATTGCATCAGCCAATAGGATTTTTTCTACCTTAATTCCGATTGGCTGATAGAATTCTATCAGCCAATCGGAATCTAAGGGACGCCATCTTGGATGACATCACTTAAAGGTACCTTCATTCAGCTTTAGTCGTCAGAAGAAGAGGATGCTCCGCGTCGGATGTCTTGAAGATGGACCCGTTCCGCGCCGGATGGATGAAGATAGAAGATGCCGTCTGGATGAAGACTTCTGCCCGTCTGGAGGACCACTTCGCCCGGCTTGGATGAAGACGTCTTCCGGCTTTGTTGAGGACTTCGGCCCGGCTTGGATGAAGACGTCTCCCAGTAAGTCGATCTTCAGGGGGTTAGTGTAAGGTTTTTTTTTTTTTTATTGAGGGCTCAAAATGACATATACAGAAGAAAAAGAAAAAATTGAAACACAATACATGTCAGATATTCATGTCATATCTATAAAAACTAAAATATACATACTATTTAATAGTCCTCATTCTTTTTTTTCCTCTGAATTGTGGGTACTATGCTTTTCTAGAGGTTGTTAAATTTAAGCATAAAACATATAGATATGAAGCAATATAAGAGATATTAAGGTAACAGCCAGGACTGGATAAATAATCTAGGTATTGCAGTACCATGCAAAAAAAATAAAAAAAATAAAAATAAAATACCTTTATATCAATGTTAAGTCTTGCACACAGTGAAAATACAATGGTAGGTATAAAGAAATAAGGACACTATGATAAAGGTATAATGACACTATGGTAAATTAATGTTTTCTTACACCAGAGGAAAGTTGGCTTGTTATCAGGAAATACCGAGGTGAGAAACTGAGATCGTAAAAGCTTTTACAATGCAGGGATGGCCCTCTAGTGGCCATATCCTGAATTGAACTGGATTAAAAGTAAATCACAGGAGATAGTTAAATGACTACAGGTTGAACACAATGATAAATATATAAATACCATTCCCATAAATTTGCTATAAACTGCTGGGATGGTTTGCTCAGAATTCAATAGAGACATATCAGCAACCTACGATCCCACATAAAAACAAAAAGGGGAATATTTAGTGTATAATGTATATAAAGGTGCAGGGCATCAAATAAACTGTGATAATTAAATCAACTTTTACATCAACAAAGGTACAATCTCCGCAGCGAGAATAGGTTATATGCATAATCAAAATAGGAGAGTCCTGGTATGGTATGTAATATATGAGTAGTAAGGTAAATTATCGCTCAGTCTCTAGCCTTCTCCAGTCCTCTCAATCCTCTGTGTGTCAGTTCGTATGCTGGACAAAGGCATATGTGAGTTGGTCGTGAGGGAGAGAGCAAAGCTTGTGAGCACCATATGGCTACTGGGCAGACCGGCAAGATAAAAGATGTAAAGATCGGGTAGGTACTGTGTGCGCCAGAGTCTAGCAATTTGTGGGTCATTTATAAGGAGTGTTTCATCCAGTAGATTCCCAAGTGAAAGCCCAAGTGCTGTTAATCCCTTACCGCATGCAGTTTGTGTCCATGTAATTTTCTGTAAGGAGGATTTCCGTCAAGGGTGGTCGCACTGTTCTCTTCAAGCCCTGTGTTATGGTTTTAGGGGGATTTTCCATCATAGCTAATGTTGACCTTGTTAGACTATGTTGCGCTAGAATGGGTGGCATGCTAGCATGTGAGACTGCGTTCTCCAGATAATTGCATGTCCCTGTAAGCAGCATAGAGTTATGGTCGCGCTGGACATCTTGAAGATCTTTGGTTGGCTCAAGTACCTCTGATTTAGCCATGGGAGCATATGGGAGCAAAGGGTTTTCTCTGTGATCTGCTTTATCTTCCAATCACCATTCAAAAGGTCCTGTTCAGATTATTTTATAGGTAAGTAACAGTTCAATTTGCTCTAGGAAGTCTCTGGGCAGAGATCTTTGGTAAAGTTTGATTAGCAGATTATCTAGCTTTGCAAAGCGTTGTTCTAAGATCTGCTCTAGATCGCTCTCCCACTCAGTCACCATCTTGGATTAGTCTTCTGGCAGATGTATTAAAGGTTGTAGATTCGTTAGGCTGCTGGGGTGACTATGTATATCGTACTGCCCGGTGTTGTAAAAAGCTCAGTAAGACAGGTATCAGCTGTCAGCACTGGTAACCCGTTGAGTCCGGGGGGGGGGGGGGTCACTACCTAGTAGTAGGCCACCGTCTTAGGCTTTATGCTTCCGATCTGTGTCTCCGGTTTCATAAATACAGCAACTGCAAGCTGACATATAACCACAGACTGTTATGTGTCTATTGTTTGATGGTCAATGTAGAGGGATGTGCTGCTTGAGCTCAATAATCGGTGGATTAAAGAGGATTCTTGTAGAGCTCACAGAAAATGCGTCCTATCAGGTACACCATTTGGACACGCCCCCAGTGTTAGGTTTTTTAAGGGTGTATTGGGTGGGTTTTATTTTTAGGTTAGGGACTTTGGGCTGCAATAGAGCTAACTGACCTTTTAAGGGCAATGCCCATCCAAATGCCCTTTTCAGGGCAATGGGGAGCTTAGGTTTTTTTTAGCTAGTATTTTATTTGGGGGGTTGGTTGTGTGGGTGGTGACTTTTACTGTTGGGGGGGGTTGTTTGTATTTTTTTTTACAGGTAAAAGAACTGATTACTTTGGGGCAATGCCCCGCAAAAGGCCCTTTTAAGCGCTATTGATAGTTTTGTTTAGGCTAGGGTTTTTTTATTTTGGGGGGGATTTTTTTATTTTAATATGGCTTTTAGATTAGGTATAATTAGTTTAAATATCAGTCATTTGTTTATTATTTTCAGTAATGTAGTGTTTGTTTTTTTGTACTTTAGCTAATTTAATTTAATTAATTGTATTTAATTTAGTTAATTTATTTAATTATATTGTAGTGTTAGGTGTTAGTGTAACTTAGGTTAGGTTTTATTTTACAGGTAAATTTGTCTTTATTTTAGCTAGGTAGTTATTAAATAGTTAATAACTATTTAATAACTATTCTACCTATTTAAAATAAATACGAAATGCCTGTAAAATAAAAATAAACCCTAAGATAGCTACAATGTAACTATTAGTTATATTGTAGCTAGCTTAGGGTTTATTTTATAGGTAAGTATTTACTGTAGTTTTAAATAGGAATAATGTAATAAATGATAGTAATTTTATTTAGATTTATTTAAATTATATTTAAGTTAGTGGGTGTTAGGGTTAGGGCTAGACTTAGGTTTAGGGGTTAATAACTTTAATATAGTGGCAGCGACGTTGGGGGCGGCAGATTAGGGGTTCATAAGTATAATGTAGGTGGCGGCAGTGTACGGAGTGGCAGATTAGGGGGTTAAAAATTTTATTATAGTGTTTGCGATGCGGCAGGGCCTCAGTTTAGGGGTTAATAGGTAGTTTATGGGTGTTAGTGTACATTTTAGCACTTTAGTTATAAGTTTTATGTTACTGCATTGTACCATAAAACTCTTAACTACTGACTTTTAAATGCGTTAAGACTCTTGACAAGAGAGGGTGTACCTCTCACTTTTTGGCCTCCCAGGACAGACTCGTAATACCGGCGCTATGGAAGTCCCATAGAAAAAAGAGTTTACGAAGTTTACGTAAGTCGTTTTGCGGTAAGGCTAAAGAAGTGTGCAGTGCCCCTAAACCTGCAAGACTCGTAATAGCAGCGGGCGTAAAAAAGCAGCGTTAGGACCCTAACGCACAACTCGTAATCTAGCCATGTGTTTTTTTAACTAGCACTTTATTGCATTTTCTTGCACAGATCGTATTATTGCACCTATTTCTAATTGACGGACTTGATAGAAATGGTGTGTTTCACTAAATATTTTGATGATACAGACATTAAAATTTCAACACCTTGTTCCAACCATTACACCAATAAACATTCCTTGTATATTTTTTATACTTGCTGAATAAATTATTCTATTTTATGCTATTCTATTCCTTTCACTTTGTTCTTTGCCTCCAGCCCTCACTAGCATGTCTGACATGATTTCCATGCCACCTTCCCTGCCACGTACAGTGCTTCTGTGTCACACTTACTGAGGAAGGGGTACAACTGTTCTAGTATTAAGCAGAAGGTACAAGACAGACCCTTCAGGTATAAAAAAGCACAACACATCAGAAGTGCATCCCCTGCATGTTAAACAACCATTTGGCAGTCTACAGGTATGTGCACAAAAAAACATTAGGGGCGAGATTACATAGGCGGCGTCGCAGCAAAAGCCGACGATGCCGGTGTTTTGTCGGGTTTTGCTATCACATATACGGCGCCGCATATAAATGCGGCGTGTATATTTCACCCATCGGCCGTTATTTTTGCTCCCATAAGCTAACATAGAACCGCGTCGCAAATCGGTATCACATATTCAGTGTAAGGAATTACGCGGTGAATATTGAGAAATTTTACTCCATTTTCACCTTAGCACACTTTGGTTCAGAGCACCTTGAGGTTAGAGCTTAATTGAAAGCTAGAACAGAGTTTTGTAGTGCACCCCATACAAGTATATGAGGTGAGGGACTTGGCTATTCGACCTTCACATGTTAGAGCACCTGAGGCTGTCGCTCAAGCGCAACCATTTTACTTTCAACTCGTAATATGAGAGCAAGAATAAGAGCACTCTTGAGTTAACTTGAACAGTGTTATCTCTTAATTGAGCTAATATTTTTGTGCTCTACTTGTAATCTGGGCCTATAACTTTTTATGCAACATTTTATCCCTTTACCCATACAATTAGTTCAACCACATAACTGATACATTTGTGTACATACTTTATAAAATGATAACTATAAGCTGAAAACTTTTTTTTTTAAAGTATAGCTTGAATATTTCAAATAGACTGAAATTACAAAGACATTTCTTGTATAGCAAATGACTTGCAATAATAGTTAATTATAAGACATCTGTGCAATCCTACAGCAATTGGCCAGTCAGGATATTTTGTTAAAGTGAAAATAACCTTTCCTAGCAGTAGATTCTTGCCCAATAATAGTTAATGATAGCAGGTCATTTAGAACATTATTACTGTTTCATGCAGACAGTAATGTTACTCCTGCTGATAGCTGGAGAAACTGCTGTGCGCTCAATAAAACATAGTGTAAGTGATCATTTACAGAACATAACTTGTTTTGCAATTCTAATCTCTGGAGTGAATCCTGCAGGTGTTGAGACATATTAGTTCTTTAATATCAGAATTATAAATTTGTACCTAAATTATGTAGAATGAATGATTCAAATAATAATAAAAAAAAAATAAGGAGCCAGGGAGTATGACTTTAATATACAGACACTAACAGTAAATCTTTCTATCCTCTCCTTTTCGTTTTAAAATGGATTTAATGTAGATAAACTTAAAATTAAATCTCTTATACATTATTTATTTAATCTAATAGTATATATATATCTGCTACAACATTTTTACTTTTTAGATGTTGTAATCATTAGGCGGCACATCCAATCCAAATCTGTGCTACTTGGCACATAGTTGTAAATGCAGTTCCACTCCTGGCTCACAGCAAATCTGAAACCTGGAGTGATTTACACTAAAGGGCCATAATACCCAAATGTTTAAATACTTGAAAGTGATGCAGCACAGCTGTAAAAAGCTGACTAGAAAATATCACCTGAACATCTCTGTGATGAGAGCAGGATGTGATGTCACTAGTTTGGGGGCGGGGCTTAGGTCCGGTGTCTGTGTCGCAGTTAGTTTAGTACAATCAACCTGACTAGATGTGTATTGCTATGCTCTGCAAAATAGAGTTGTACCATCATTGCTGTGTCCTGCATATGTCCTGCATCTCATGACATGGTGTCAGAAGTTCTGGACTGCGCTTCTGTTCCTGATAGATTGCAATGTCAAAGTTTACCCCACCTGAGCCTTTTGACTTCTCTCAGCCTGCAGCTTGGCCCACATGGCGTCAGCGGTTTCAGCGCTTCAGGATTGCATCCAAACTGAACAAGGAGAGTGGTGAAGTACAAGTTAATTCTCTTTTATACTCTATGGGGAAAGATGTGGAGCCAGTATTCAATGCTTTTATTTTCCAAGAAGTGGAAGAATTTAACTTTGATATAGTTATGGATAAACTCAGTGCCCACTTTGTGCCCAAAAGAAATGTGATTCATGAGAGAGCTTGTTTTCACAAACGTAATCAGCGTGTGGGAGAATCTGTGGAGTCATTTGTGCGCAGCCTGTATGAACTAGCTGAATTCTGTGAGTTTGGTGTTGCTAAAGAAGAGCAAATCAGAGACAGAATAGTTATTGGAATTGCAGATGCTGAAGTCTCCCTGAAGCTGCAGTTAGAGCCTGATTTAACATTAGATGGGGCTATTAGGATGGCCCGCCAGAGTGAACTGGTGAAAAAGCAAAGTGCTGATCTGAGGTCTGAGAGTATTGTGGATGAAGTGCAACAGTCTAGGAAAAATGCTAGTGAAAGGCACAGTGTGAGCGGTAGATCTAAAGTACTGGAAAGGCCTAGAAATGGATGGGCGCAACATGCCCGATGCACGCGGTGCTACCGTGCTCATGATCAGAGTGTTATATGCCCGGCCAGGGATAAAAGATGCAGGAAATGTAACAGAATGGGCCATTTTGAAGTGGTGTGTAGAACTGAATACATTAAGGAGATGCAGGTGGACGGTGACCAGGAGGGTCAGGAAGTCTCTTTTGTGGGGTCCGTTGTGGAACGGCCAAGCTCAGAGGAAGATTGGAAAGTTACTTTTACTGTAATGGGAGACAAAGTTGATTTTAAGATTGACACAGGAGCAGATATTACCTTACAGCTGGCGAAGGTTACTACAAATGTCCATTGTCCTGGTGGCCGCATTGATTGTGCGGGGAAATTTCTTGCCAGCTGTGAGTACAAGCAAAGAAAGTTCACCATGTGGGTGCATGTGATTCGAGGTCAGTGTGTTAACAATTTATTGAGCAGAAAAGCAGCCTGTGACTTGGGCCTCGTGGCCAGAGTGAATGAAATTTCCGAAGATATGTTTGGCGAATTGGGCCTACTAAATTGCAAACCAGTCCGTATAGCACTTAAAAGTGACGCAGTCCCATACAGTATTTCTACTCCTCGTAGAATTCCGTTCCCGCTCATGCCTCAAGTGAAGGAAGAGCTTGTGCACATGAAGTCTATGGGGGTTATTGAAGAGGTTGTTGAAGCGACTGATTGGTGTGCCCCCATTGTTCCAGTTGCAAAGAAAAACGGAAAGGTGCGCATCTGTGTGGACCTGAAAAGGTTGAATGAGGCGGTGAAGAGAGAGAGATTTGTGCTGCCGACATTAGAAGATATAGCTCCGAAGTTGGCTGGGGCGAAGTTCTTTTTCACATTAGACGCTTCTAGCGGCTTTTGGCAGATCCCCCTGGATCCAAAGTGCCGCAAACTGACTACCTTTACCACACCGGTAGGTCGGTTCTGCTTCTGCAGACTCCCTTTTGGGATATCCTCCGCTCCTGAAATCTTTCAAAGGGAAATGAGTTCTCTCCTGAGTGACCACGTGGGCACAGCGGTTGTCATGGACGACATTCTAGTGTATGGGTCCACAGTGGAGGAGCATGATCAGCGTTTGAGTTCTGTGCTACAGGCTATCAAATAGTCTGGGTTGAAGATGAATAAAGAAAAATGTCATTTTAGGAAAACTGAATTATGCTACTTTGGGCATATCATCAACGGGGATGGCATCAAGCCAGACCCCGAGAAAATTCGGGCTATTGAACAGATGAAGAGCCCCTCTGATGTACATGAGCTGAGACAGATATTGGGCCTTGTAAATTACGTGGGCAAGTTTCTTCCAGATTTATTAACAGTTTTACACCCTATCACAGAGTTGCTTAAGAAAGATGTTGCCTGGGTCTGGGGACCTTCACAAGAAAAAGCTTTCCTGCATGCCAAGTCCCTGCTGGGGTCTGCCCCAGTGCTGGGGTTCTACGACCCTTCAAAAAAGACTGTGGTTAGTGCCGATGCAAGCAGTTATGGGTTGGGGGCTGCACTTCTGCATAAACTACAGCCCATCGCCTACTGTTCCCGCACACTGACGGCTGCTGAGTCAAAATACGCTCAAATTGAGAAAGAGTGCCTGGCTGCAGTTTGGGCCTGTGAGCGCTTCCAGCGCTATCTAGTGGGTTTGGAGAAATTTAGTCTGGAAACTGACCACAAACCGCTAGTGCCTCTAATTAACTCTTATGACATTGACAAAACACCATTGAGATGCCAGAGACTTTTAATGAGACTGCTCAGGTTCAATGTTCAGGCAGTGCATGTGCCTGGGAAACAACTGGTAGTGGCGGATACACTATCCAGGCTCCCGCTGGCTGCTGCTGAAGAATCCTCCACAGAATTGGATGTGAAAGTGTATGTAGATTCAGTTCTGGCCTCTAAGTCCATTTCTTCAAGGAAACTGGAAGAGATAAAGAAAGAGACATATTTGGACACAGATCTGCAAGAAGTTATAAGGTACATAAAAGAAGGCTGGCCCGAGAGCCGGGCAGCCTGGATGTCTTTAAGTGCTTACCAGCCAGAGAGGTTGCAGCTCATGGAGCTGGAGGGGTTGGTGCTGTTCCAAGACCGCATTGTAATTCCTGTCAGCATGAGGAAAGAGATGTTAAACAGGATTCATGATGGCCACTTAGGCATTACAAAGTGCAGAGAGAGAGCAGCTACAGCTTTGTGGTGGCCTGGGATCAGCTCCGACATTCAAATCACGTGTCTAAATGTGCCTTTTGCCGGGAACGCCGGCCTACTCAGAGAAGGGAGCCCTTGATGTCTACTCCGCTGCCTGCGGGGCCGTGGCAGAAAATAGCTGCTGATTTGTGTGAACTGCAAGGGAAAAAGTTTCTTGTTGTGATCGACTACTATTCCAGGTATTTGGAAATTGCACCCCTGAATGATATCACAAGTCAGGCCGTTATCATTCGCCTGAAGAGCTTGTTCACCCGCTGGGGCATTCCAATGGAGCTGGTGAGTGATAATGGTATGCAGTTCGCTTCTACAGAGTTCAGTGCTTTCAGCAGGGAATATGATTTTGTACATTCCACGTCAAGTCCACATTATCCGCAGGCCAACGGAATGGCTGAAAGGGCAGTTCAAACAACAAAATTCATTCTAAAGCAATCTGAGCCGTACCTAGCCCTCTTGTCATACAGGGCGACGCCCATTCAAGCCACCGGGTTTAGCCCGGCACAGCTGATGCTAGGACGCCAGATTCGCACCACTTTACCCTCAGTGGGTGTCTTCAAGCCGCCTGGCCCTGTTCCTCGGGATGAAGTCCTTAGGAGGGATGAAGAGGCCAAAAAGGGTTATCGTTTCTTCTACGACAGGAGACATTCTGTCAGGCCTTTACAGGAACTGAAAGCGGGCCAAAGTGTCAGAATTAAACTGGATGATGAGAAGAAATGGAAGACGCCTGCTACGGCAGTGGGCTGCTCTCCAGAACCAAGGTCTTACACAGTCCTTACGGAGGGAGGGACGGTTACACGCCGTAAGACATCTTCAGCCTGTACCTGAGAGTCTGGAACCGGACACCTCAGTACCACCGCCGGTGGGATCCCCTGTTCTAAGAGAGGTGCCTTCCCCTCAGCAAGATCACAGTGGGGATATATCTTTGCTTCCAGCAGACTCTAATTCACCATCTTCTGTATCAGAGGACAGTTCATGCAAAGTTACATCAAGCGGAAGAGTGGTGAAACTTCCGGCCCGATATAGGGACTGACTTTAGCTAGAACAGTGACTGGAAGTATGGGCAGAATAATCCCATGGTCACTGTGGACTAGGGTAGTCTACCCCGATGTCCAAGTCAGGATGTAATTTATTTGTTTATGTTTTCTAACCTGTTTGCTTATATAATGTTCGAAAAAACAAATTTGTTGTTGTATACTCTGTTCGTATACCTTGTTATTTGTTATATGCAAATATATGCTTCGCCTTTGAAAAAGGGGAAGATGTGATGAGAGCAGGATGTGATGTCACTAGTTTGGGGGCGGGGCTTAGGTCCAGTGTCTGTGTCGCAGTTAGTTTAGTACAATCAACCTGACTAGATGTGTATTGCTATGCTCTGCAATAAAATAGAGTTGTACCATCATTTCTGTGTCCTGCATATGTCCTGCATCTCATGACAATCTCTATGTAAAAAAGAAAGATATTTTACCTCAAAAGTTTCTCAGTAGCCACATCCCATTGTAAAGGACTTCTTAATATATATATATATATATATATATATATATATATATATATATATATATATATTTTTTTTTTTTTTCAAAATTTTATTGGTACAGAAAAAAAAGATTATTATATATTCAATTGACAACATCTAGATATGGGTAATATCCATACCATATCTAGTCAACATCCAAAACATGAAAACAAGAAAATCTAGAGGTCTTACACATGTCAAATATGCCATAGAAAAGAATACAATAAGGCAACCATTCAAAAATATTCCTATGTAATGGGGGGGTCATTAACTCAAATCAGATATCTCTGAGTCCACCAGTTGGGAGAAAAACAAAACAAAAAAGAGATGTATATCTCACTCTCCCTCCCTGAAGGGTAGCTCGAGTGTATTCCAACTTATTTATATTTAAATGATTCTGTGAAGTAGATTAATCTCATCTAACTCTCCTAAAACCCCTTCATCGTTACTTTTATTAAGGACCTAGTCAGTTTTAGCTAGAGATTTCTTCTAACATCTAATACTCATTAGGTCTTATTCCCATTACTAATCTGAGTGATCCGGTTTTGGCCACTTTCTAACCTCTTATTAAATAACACTGATGTCTCCAAGAGCTGAGCTACCTAAGGTCTCTACATCCAGAGTCGGCATGTCTACTTCTTTGTGTATACCAAATTTTCCAAAATCACTATCTATATCTATTGGGGGTACTTTTATGATCATAATCTCTCTATAATACTCCTCATAGAGCTTACTTAACTTAACTTGTATGTTTAGCACAGGATGACAGGATGTCTATAGCTCTATAGGTTGACCCTAGGGAGGGAGGGCGGGGAGGGGGGGAAACCGTAGGGGGGAGAGAAAAAAATAAATAAAAAATAATAATTTATCTACCCTCTCCTTATACTTCTCATGTCTGTTCCTCTAAAAACCAGAGCCTCGGGAGATTCCCTTTTTCGATCTGTTGTTGTATCCAAGTAGATTTTTTCCAATAGGCAACCACCTGTCTGCGTTCCCAGTGGGAGGGAGCTAATATATTTCTTCCATTTATTGAAGAACCTAGGTAACTGTTTAGAATTGATGTCTCTTATATTATATTGTTCAAATACCATCTGGTACTGTACTTCTTTTAAAAAGTCATTAAATCTGGGAGTCTTCTGGCCTCGCCAATGTTTGAGAATTAGATTCCGCCCAATCAAAATAAGTAGATTGAAAAATCTATTATTAACTATAGCAAGAGTATATTTGCATAGGAAAAGGATCTGATATAATGTCAGCTTATATCTTATCCCTGTTATCTTAATGCCCCAGAAATTTATTTTCTGCCAAAATTGATGTATTTTTGGGCATGTCCAAAAACAATGTATTAAATCTGCATTTTCAGCGCAACATTTGGGGCAATTTTGCCTTTCCTGATTCTATTTAGCTAATCTGCCGGGTATATAATACACCCTATATAACATTTTCAAATGTGATTCTTTCCAACTATGCATAATCGTAGCACCTGATACCAGTGCTATACTCTGTAATATTGTCGCAGTGTCTACAATAATCTTATCTTTGGACCATTTATTCATTATATCCAAGATATTATGCTTCCCCCCGACCTTCAAGATGGTGTCATAAATACGGGAGATAGTGTTCACCTCCTCCTGATATTCACTGATTATTATTCTTAATTCCTTGGTGTCAATTTCCAGCCCTGTATCCTGCTTCAATTTCTCAATCCAGTGTCTAGCCTGTAGATAGGCAAAAAAACTGGTCCTGGGAAGATTAAATTGATGAGATAGATTCTCAAACGAATGCAACCTTAAGGAATTACCTTCACATATCTGAGCTACGTGATTCACTCCCTGTTCCGTCCATGCCTGAAATATTGAAGGGTCTAATCCTGGTGGAAAGCTCGGGTTACCCCGAAGAGGTAGGAACTCTGATTTCTGATAATCAATTCCTATTTCACTGCATATTTTTTGCCAAGCCTGTATTATAAATTTAAATGTAGTCATTTGGTGTATTGTTCCTGGAAGACTATTTGCAGGGTGGTGTAAAATTGCCTTTAAATTAAAAGGCTTGACTATTGATGATTCAATCTCAAAAAAGGACACCAATTCCCTTTCAGAGATCCAGTCTAACGCAAATTTACCTACAGCTACATAGTTATAAAGTTTAACATTGGGGCATGCCATCCCTCCATAAGCTTTTGGTAATGTTAGTTTAAATATGGAAATACGTGGTTTCTTTCCTTGCCAGATAAATCGATTGAAACTCCTATGAAGAAAGATCAAATCTTTTTTGTATAATAACAAAGGGAGGTTCTGTAGAAAATATAAAAGCTTTGGGAACAAAACCACCTTGATCAGCATAATTCGAGCTGTAATTGACAAAGGTAAGTTGCCCCAACTCTGGAGCTTCCTATCCAGCCCTCTAATACATGGCTTGAAATTAAGGTCATACAATAAATTGGGGTCTTTACTCAGTGTAATACCTAGATATGTAATCTGTGTTGTTTCAGTGAAAGGATAGTTTCTCTGATCACGGGGTCTACGTATCCACATAATCTTCGATTTCTCAAAGTTAATTTTATAACCTGAGAAGGAACTGAACATATTAAATATCTCAATGAGCCGAGGGATAGAGTCAGCCGTATTACTAAGAAAAAGTATCAAATCGTCTGCAAATAGAGAAAGAACCAGCCTATGTCCTCCGATCTGAATGCCCTGCATTACCTTTCGTAGATAGATTGCCAGTGGCTCGATAGATAGATTAAAGAGAAATGGTGATAATGGACACCCTTGACGCGTACCACACCTGAGAACTATCCTATTGGTAGATCGCCCATTCACTATAATTGAGGAGGTTGGTTCTCTGTAGAGCTGTCTAATAAATTGTGGAAAGACGCCCGTTATACCAAATTTCTCCAATGAGGTGAATAGGTGATCCCATATAATGGAATCAAACGCTTTTTCGGCGTCTATTGTAAGGATGGCCCGATCGGATTTGACATGCTGTCTTTTCTTCTCCATCTTATTCCAATAGTGGTCCAATACTAGTTGAACTTTCCGTAAGTTCTTAACTGGGTTTCTACCCGTCATAAAACCTGTCTGATCGGGGTGTATCAAAGATCCTAAGGGGGATTTTAATCTATTGGCTAAGATGTACGTAAGGATTTTATAGTCCTGGTTAAGGAGTGAAATTCGCCTGTAAGAAGATGGAAGTTCTGGATCCTTACCTTTCTTAGGTATCAGCACTATATTAGATGCTGCAAATAATGAAGATTGTGGTTTATTGCCTACAAAATATTCATTAAATAATTTAACTAAGACTAAAGGTACTTGTTCCAGAAGTATTTTATAGAATTCAGCCGGCAGAGCATCTGGACCGGGGGCTTTTCCAGCTTTTAACTTTTTTATGGCACTTATTATTTCTTCCTCAGATATAGGTTCACTAAGTCTCTGAAGGTCTTCTATTCCAATTTGCGGTACACTTAACCCTTGCCAGAACTGCTCCTTATTTGGCATATTGACCTGCTTTGATGCATAGAGGTGCTGAAAAGTGTGATAAAAAGCTTCCCTTATCTCTACAGGATCAATAACGCTATTATTCCCAATTTTCAGTGTAGAGATATAGTTTTTTTGTTGTCTAATCTTAATGATTCTCGCAACATATTTAGCCGAAACACCCTGCATCCCTGAATAAAGAGCCTTGAGTTTTTGTTCCTCTGAAATTGACTGTTGTTTTAAGAAAAGATCGTACACTGATTTGCTATTTTTATATTTGTTCCATAGATCAATGGAGGGATTGCTCAGATATTTATGATAGCTATTTCTTAGAGTATTGGAGAGTTGCTCCTCTCTCTTGCCCCGGATCGCCTTGACTCTTGCTAAATACGCTTTAATCTCTCCTCTAAAAACAGCTTTCGCTGTCTCCCAGAATATTTCCGGTCTATCTAGATAGCTTGCGTTATCACTCTGAAATTGGTACCATCTATTCTGCATCCAATTTCTAAAATGCGCATTATTGGCCAGATATTGCGGAAAGAATAATCTATTGTTACCTATTGAAAATGTATCACTCAAGCCAATCTCTAATGCGATAATTGCGTGGTCTGAGATCACAATATCCTGAATTGCTGTCCCAATTTTCATTTTTAACATATGTTTCGCGATTAAAAAGTAGTCAATTCGAGAGAAAGAGGAATGCACGCTTGACGCACAAGTGTATTCCCGCTGATCCGGGTTTTGAACCTGCCATATATCTTGCAAAGCCAATTTTTGGCAAAATTTTTGTAGAATAACTGCTTCCCTGGCTTTTCTTGGGGCAAATCTAGACTTAGATCTATCCAGGATATGTGAGAAAGCCATATTAAAATCACCAGCTACCACAATATTCTTCCCGATGTGTAGGAATAACTTTAAACTAATATCTTCCCAAAAATCTTTATCTATCACATTCGGTCCATACACATTGCATAGCACAAAGTTGCAATTATTAATTTCCATCTCAAGAATTTGAAATCTCCCATTAATATCATTAAGGACCGAAATAATATTGTAATTGAGCTGTTTATTTATTAGAATAGCCAGACCTCTTTTAGCCTTGTCATAGGGGGTAAACACTACCTCTCCCACCCATTTACTCTTGAGTTTTGTGGCCTCCTTGGGCCTGAGGTGGGTCTCCTGTAGGAATACTAAATCAGGTTGCTGCTTCCCCAAATGTCTGATCAACAGTTTCCTTTTAATCGGAGATGAAATCCCTCCAATGTTCCAAGAGAGAAAATTTAATTTAACCATCTATGATATTATGGGGAAGAGAAAAGACAAGGAAGAAAAAAAAGAAAAAAAAAAGGGGAACCCCCGCCCTCTCCACTCTCCAGCCCCCCCACAAGCCCGTATTGCTTTCCCTTTTATTATTTGTCCTATTCTTACGCCATAAACGAAGGGAGCCAGGCAGAAGGACATATAAGAAATACATATTATTTACCTCAAAATCACATAACCTATGCATAGCCCTTCTTTCCTAGGGACCCCGTTGACATTATGATAACCCTAAGTTCTGACAGTATGCTTTAATTTGTTAAATTTTAGTAAAAATGTGCGTTTCCCCATCCTTATCCAGGATAATCTTTGCTGGATATACAAGTCTAGCTCTTAGATTAGCTCTGATTAACTGCGAACAAAATGGGGCCATTTCCCTCCGTTTATTTTGAGTCTCATATGAAAAATCCTGAAACAATAAAAGTTTATTAGGTCCCAGCATAATGTTATTATTTTTGCGGTACAATCTGAGTATGTGGAATTTGTCCTGAAAATTCAAAAATTTGATAATCACTACCCTAGGTTTAATTGGGCCATCTAGGTTCCTTCTGGGTGCTCCTATTCTGTGGGCTCTCTCTATAGGTATCCTTATATTATCAACAGTGCTCCCTACCAGCTTGGGAAGCTGGATAGATGCAAAATTTATCAGGTCATGGTATTCTGCTGTTTCTGGCAGGCCAACAACCCTAAGGTTGTTGCGCCTAGATCTATCTTCTAATTCCTCCAATTTGGATTGTAGCAGGTTAAGCTTACTATCATGTATCTTAATCACCTGATCTTGACCTACCGATCTATCTTCCATATCTGAAACTCTAGTTTCTAGCTCATTCATCCGTGATGCAAATTGTTTAATTTCATTTGTGGCCGCGGCCATTTCTTGTCTTAAAGACTCGAATTGTGGCATGACTAACTCAGAGATTTGCTGTAATAGGGAGGGATTATCTGTACAACTTAAGCTTGTTTCATTTTGTGAGTGTGTTTCTGTATTACTTTCGTTGGGCTTAAGTTTTTTATCCTTTGCTTTAGGCGGCATATTAGGTGATAGTGCTTTCGAGTGTGAAATATATCTTTCCATATAGGAAACAGATCTATCAAATAAGATAACAAATTCCCACGTTTGACTATGTTATCCTCTCTGCTTTACAAATATGTATCGTAGTGCCAATACCAAGTGCTGTACAACAAGTGCTCAAAAAACACAGTGAGAGGGAAAAAAAAAAAAAAAAAACAAAGAAGGAAAATAGAGAGAAAGAAAAACGGCGGAGCACAGAAAATACCTTTTTACATGCTGGTTACAAATAGACCCAGCCACACATCAATAGTGCAATTATGTGAAAAAAAACTTTTTGTACATACAATCCAACCTCTTAATTATAATGATAATCAACAGTGAGTAATTGTCATTGTGAGCGTACTAAATACAACAGTACATTTTGTGTGACAATTATATTATGAAAAAAACAAAAAAACAAAAAGAAAACAAAAAAAAATAAAAAATCTCAATATGAGAAAAAGTGTATCAACCGCTTAAACAACCTGGTAAGTCTTCCTATTAATGCCTTTGCATCTCGCCACACTATCAAGAAATTTTTGGCCGCTACCTAATATATACTTGTAAAGAGTAAAAACAAGAGAAAAAAAAAAAACATGCACCAAAAAAAAAACAGACCTCTTTTTCTCTTCCTCTTTTTTCTCTCTTCTTTCCTTTTTTAAACCACTTGGTCCTTACTAAATGGGAAGCTTAACCTATTAAGTATATCTTTTCTGTAGGAGTGGATAACCTTAGTGGGTCATTGTATACCTACAGCAAGGCTATACCAGGCATATTATAAAAATGGTAGACAGCAAACAAAGACCACATTTTGTAATTAGAGGCTAAGGCCCCAAATAAACTCTGTTGAAGTAAGACTCTATTGCATTGACCATATCACATTCAACTTATAGGGTTCAAGCACTCGAGTCCACACTTATACTATACAGTCTTTGTTCAAGAATTCAGGGTAGATAGATAGTTGTATTAATTCTGTAAAGGACTTCTAAGCATCATATCAGTATGTCTGTCCCGGGACAGCTGTAGGGTTGAGCCTCGTGCACTCTGTTATTTTCCCTATTCAGTGTAAGGAAGTTTACAATGAAATCTCATGAAAGTGAGGTCAAATCTCATGAGATCACATTAAAAGAGTTCATGACCTCAGCACTGTTGATGCTGATTGGCTGCAGTTAATTTCTTATTTTTTTTTGTTTTTTTACCTGCAGCTGAGCAGCAGTTGAGTATAACTTTTTACACAGAACTTACTCTGCTGAGCTGAGGAAATTGTGAGGTAAAATATCTTCTTTTTTTACATAGAGATGCTCAGGTGATATTTTCCTGTCAGCTTTTACAATTATACTGCATCAGTTTCAAGTGATTTAGCATATGAGTATTATGTCCCTTAAGCAATGCCTAAGTCGGACTTGCTCTAGCGGCTTCCACACAGTCTCCTGTGACTGGAGATATAGAGCAGGTCTGACTGTGATGAGAAGTTTGCAGGTTGCTGCCTGGCAAAGCTATCAGATAGAGTTGGTAGATGGATGCAGAGGAGAAAAAACCTTGTAATGACAGGAAACAACTGTGGGGTAGCAATCAGGAACGGCTGGGTACCTACCTACTGCTGAAGGAGAACAAATTACCAAGCAGTAAGCATAGTGGGAGTGGCCGGAGTGAACATTATAAGGCGCCGCCTGCATAAGAATAAGGATCTGCCCATTTTTAAGGGAACAGTGAACTAAAAAGTGCCACCCTTCCTCAATCTGCCACCCTAGGCACGGGCCTTGTTGGCCTATGCAGTAATACGCTCCTGAACTGACCAATTATGGTCCAATCATCTCTGCTTAATGGACTTTAAATGCCAATGTATTGATAGGAAGCCATAGCTTTCTACTGCTCCAAGATACGTTCCAGCTAGTAGTTATGTCTTGCTGTGAAGCCCTGTCTTCTCCTTTTCCTGCCTAAGTAGCTGACTGACTTTAACACTGTGGGGGAAGTGGCCTGCAATCTATTTATGCAGTTTAACTAAAGTTGATAACCTAGAATTGCCTTCAGGCATAGCAGCCTTTATCCCCAGGTGGGGATATGAGCTGAACAAAGCACACCAATAAATTCACCCTACAGATGAGCCTTTGCCATATTGGGTGCTCCATCAGTGTGAATGAACCCCACTTCCAGGTGCCTGTCAACTTTCCTACCCATTGTGCCACCATCCGCTTAAGTGCATGCAATATATTTTCAGTGGTATGCTGCTCCAGCAACACCTCAGCATGGAGGAAAAATGATCGGTAGCCTGCAGATCTATTACAAAAAGAAAAATTAATTCTGCACAAAAACGTTTTAAACTTTAACTAAAAGCTGTCACCTAGATCACAAGTTTTGAGCTATAGAGGGTGTGAAACGAATGCAACAAAAGTTGCGTTATTTCACCCTCCATAGCGCTGCCATTACATATGCGATATGGTGGCTATGAGCTCCATACCACACAAAATACAAGCGCTGCCTTGACGTACTCGTGCACGCTTTCCCCATAGACATCAAAGGGGAGAGAGTGATAGAAAAAAAACTAACACCCGCGATCGCGGAATGAAAAGCTCCGTAACGCAACCCCATTGATGTCTATGGGAAAAAAAAGTTACGTTTAAACCTAACACAAACCCCACATCTAAAAACCCCTAATCTGCTGCTCCCGATATTGCCACCACCTAAATAAATGTATTAACCCCTAATCTGTCGCTCCCGATATCGCCGCCACTATAATAAAGTTATTAACCCCTATTCCCCAGCACCCCAACATCGGCCACACTATAATAAAGTTATTAACCCCTATTCTGCTGCTCCCCGACATCACTGCCACTAAATAAAGTTATTAACCCCTAAACCTCTGGCCTCCCACATCACTGCAACTAAATAAACCTATTAACCCATAAACCGACAGCCCCCCACATTGCAAAAAACTAAATTAAACTATTAACCCCTAAACCTAACAACCCCCTAACTTTAAATTAAAATTACAAGATCCCTATCATAAAATAAATAAAAGCCTACCTGGGATATTAAAAAAAACTAAGTTTAAACTGTAAATTAAACTAACATTATTATTAGACTAAAATTAAAATAACTATCAGTTAAATAAATTAAATTACACATTAAAAAAACCTAACACTACTAAAAATAAATAAATCTACAATTACAAAAAATAAAAAATACTAAAGTACAAAAAATAACAAACACTAAATTATGAAAAAAACTAACAAAATTATCCAAAATAAAAACAATTACACCTAATCTTATGGCCCTATAAAAATAAAAAAGCTCCCCAAAATAAATAAACCCTAGCATACAATAAACTACAAATAGCCCTTAAAAAGGCCTTTTGTAGGTCATTGCCCTAAAGAAATCAGCTCTTTTACCTGAAAAAAAAATACAAAGACCCCCCAACAGTAAAACCCACCACCTAACCCACCCCCCAAAATAAAAAAACCTAACTAACAAAAACCTAAGATACCCATTGCCCTTAAAAGGGCATTTGTATGGGTATTGCCCTTAAAAGGGCATTCAGCTCTTTTAAAAAATCCCCAACCCTAATCTAAAATAACCCCGATGATCCACTTACAGTTTCTGAAGTCCGGACATTCAGACGGTGAGAAGTCTTCATCCAGGCGGCAAGGTCTTCATCCATCCAGGCGTCTTCTATCTTCATCCAGGCGGCATCTTCTATCTTCATCCCGGCAGCGTCTTCTATCTTCATCCTGGCGGCGTGGAGCAGGTCCATCCTGAAGACATCCGGTGTGGAGCATCCTCTTCTTACAGTCACCGCCATATATATGCAAGGGAGCCTTTTCAAAATGGTGTCCCTTGCATTATTATTGGCTGATTTGATTTTTGAAATTCAAATCAACCAATAGGATGAGAGCTACTGAAATCCTATTTCGTTTTTTTGCTATGTAGGGGGCTGGCAGTTTAGGGGTTAATAGGTTTATTTAGTGGCAGTGATGTGGGAGGCCAGAGGTTTAGGGGTTAATAACTTTATTTAGTGGCGGCGATGTTGGGGAGCGGCGGAATAGGGGTTAATATCTTTATTATAGTGTGGACAATGTTGGGGTGCATGGGAAAAGGGATTAATAAATTTATTATAGTGGTGGCGATGTCGGGGAGCGACGGAATAGGGATTAATAAATGTTATTAGTGGCGGCATTGTCGGGAGCGGTAGATTAGAGGTTAAGAAGTTTAATATAGTGTTTGCAATGCGGGACGGCCTTGGTTTAGGGGTTAATAGTTAGTTTATGGGTGTTAGTGTACTTTGTAACAGTTTAGTTATGTGTTTTGAGTAACAGTTTTGTTGTGTAAAACTCATAACTACTGGTCTCAGATTGCGAAACGTATCGTGTCGTTATAGGGTGTAACTCAAGCTTTTTAGCTTTACCGCAAAACTTGTAATGGCAGCGCTATGGAAATCCCACACAAAAACGTAATTTTTTTTAGTGCGGGACTGACGTTGCGTTACAGGCTAAAATGCTTGCGATATAGCTATACAGCCAAGACTCGTAATGGCTGCTTTACTGTTTTAAAGGGACAGTCTACACCAGAATTTGTACTGTTTTAAAAGATAGATAATCCCTTTATTACCCATTTCCCAGTTTTGCATAACTAACACATTTATAATAATATACTTTTAACCTCTGTGATTATCTTGTATCTAAGCCTCTTCAAACTGCCCATTTTTTCAGTTCTTTTGACAGACTTGCAGTCTAGCCAATCAGTGCCTGCTCCCAGATAACTTCTCGTGCATGAGCACAGTGTTATCTATATGAAATACGTGAACTAACACCCTCTAGTGGTGAAAAACTGTTAAAATGCAATCTGAAAGAGGTGGGCTTCAAGGTCTAAGAAATTAGCATATGAACCTCCTAGGTTAAGTTTTCAACTAAGAATACCAAGAGAACAAAGCAAAATTGGTGATAAAAGTAAAATGGAAAATTGTTTAAAATTACAGGCTCTATCTGAATCATGAAAGCTTATTTTGGCCTAGACTGTCCCTTTAACGCTGAAACGGCAATTCTTTCAGCGTTAAAACACAAACTCCAAACTTGTAATCTAGGTGTATGTGTATTCCACAAAAAAAAGTATGCAGGCCTACCTGTCAGTCAGAGGTTATGCTCCCACAGCAATATAATAAAGTAAATGTGCAGTTTGAAACTAACTGAAATAAAATAGAAATATATATTTAAAACGTATGTGTTCCCCCCCCAAAAAGGCTGTAATCCTACCTATCAGCCACAAGCTATGCCCCCCACAGTAACATAATAAAGTAAATGTGCATTTTAAAACTAACTGCAAGAAAATAGAGATGTTTCTGTCACTCCGCCGCCACCGGTGGTGACTCGTTGCTATGGCCGTTGCCATAGACGCAGGCAGTGGTGCAGAGCATGTGGCGATGACGTCATCGCCACACACCGTCTCTCTCTCCTTGATGCCGCTCTGATTGCACCTGTGTGTCCTCCTTGACGCCAATATGCGCCTATGTAAGTACTCCATTCACCTTACATCACTGCCCAAGTATAGGTGTTACTGTGTGCTCCTGGGTGTTATTATCTGTTTGTGATGGATTGCTAGTTTGTTACTGAACACTGCCTGTCTGACTACTCTGCTTGCTTAACCCCTGAAGTGCTGGATTGCTATTACGTTACTGAACTCTGCCTGTCTGACTACTCTGCTTGCTTAACCCCTGAAGTGCTGGATTGCCATAACGTTGCTGAACTCTGTCTGTCTGACTACTCTGCTCGCTTAACCCCTAAAGTACTGGATTGCCATAATGTTGCTGAACTCTGCCTGTCTGACTACTCTGCTTGCTTAACCCCTAAAGTAATGTATTGCCATAATGTTGCTGAACTAAGCCTGTCTGACTACTCTGTGTGCAAAACCCCTAAAGTACTGGATTGCTATACTGTTGCTGAACTCTGCCTGCTTGACCCCTGAACTATTGGATTGCTATACTGTTACCAAACTCTGCCTGCCTGACCATTCTATTGGTTTATCCCTGAACTGTTATATTACTGGATTTCCTTTGTTGCTGACTCCTGCCTGTTTCCGGTCCTTCTATTGGTTTATCCCTGAACTGTCATACCGCTGTATTTCCTTCCTGTTGCCGCTAAAGAATACCCTGACTACTGTGAGTACCGCTTACCTCATTTTACAAACTTTCTCTGCTCTGAGATATTTCCTTTCTTTTCAGCTTGACGTCGGGATAAAAAGACTACTGGCCAAGTTTGATCTGATAGTGGAATATCCCACGAGCATTACAGTTTCTGCACACAAAAGGGTTAAGGTTTCATTAAAAAAAATATTTCAAGCCTCCAAAATGCAAGCTGCCGTACCTATCAGTCACAGGATATGCCGCCACAGCAATTTAATTATGAATAATCTAAATGTGCAATTCACTGCAAAAAAAATAGAAAATAAAATTGTACTTAAAAGGTTGAAGGTTCTAATCTTTTTCTACCCCCAAAAAAGCATGGAGACCAGTAGCTATCAGTAACAGGCTACGGCCCCAATGCTAAAGTAAATGTCAGCTTTTAAATTAAAGTTTAACTAACTACAAGAAAATAAAATAAAACTGTCTTTCTGCACACAAAAGGTTAAAGTTTCATTCTAAAATATTTCCAACTCCAATCTCACTGCTACATACAGCTGAGCATAGGCTATTTGAGCCTTGGCTATGTGTGTCCTGTGCTTCTAAGTGCCCTATCTTACAAGTGGCGAGTTAAGAACTGGCATTAGAAACTGGAGGGGGAAACTGCAGTCCCACTAACAGGTAAAACTTACTAACTATACACCGGCACAATGATCTCCATGAGGCCCATTTATCAAGCTCCGGATGGAGCTTGAGGGCCCGTGTTTCTGGCGAGTCTTCAGACTCGCCAGAAACACAAGTTATGGAGCAGCGGTCTAAAGGCCGCTGCTCCATAACCCTGTCCGCCTGCTCTGATGAGGCAAGCAGGAATCGCCACAATTCAACTCGATCTAGTACGACCGGGTTGATTGACACCTCTCCGCTGGCGGAGTCTGCAGGGGGCGGCGTTGCACCAGCTCTTGTGAGCTGCTGGTAAAATGCTGAATATGGAGATAGTATTGCTCTCCGCATTCAGCGATGTCTGTCAGGCCTGATCCGCACTGTCGGATCAGGTACGACAGACATTTGGTAAATCGGCCTCCATATCTTTTCTGCTATTTCTGTCTGCCCTTTTCCTAAAACTCACTGCACTTCCTTGTAGCACCAATAACCCCCACACTATCCATATCTCACCCTCCCTTCTCTCATCCCCTATGCTGTCATCTCATGAACTACTCTGTCTCCTTAGAAATACTTCCCCATCTAACTCTCCTGGGTCTAATCATACCATCTCCTACAAGTCTCACTCTCACCTTCTGTCACTCACACTCCTACTACTGCTTGCTGCTGGTGACATCTCTCCTAACCCTGGCCCTGCAGCAATCACCACACTTTTACACTCTCACTCACTGCAAAAACTCTAGGTCATGCAATCCTAACAATCTCATCTCTATTAACCCGCAGAGCTTATACCGTCTCTTTTCTTGTGCTCTTTGGAATGCTCGCTCTGTCTGTAACAAACTTACAACTGTTCACGACCTGTTTTTTTCTAATGCCTTCAATCTTCTAGCAATTACTTGAACCTGGTTATCATCTTCTGACACTGCTTCCATTGTTGCTCTCACGCACAGTGGTCTTCACTTTAGCCACACACCTAGGCCAGGTGAAAGACATGGTGGCGGTGTTGGCATCTTACTCTCCCCCTCCTGCTCCTATCAGCACCTGCATCCTCATTCATCTCTCTCCTTTTCCTCCTTTGAAGTTCACTGCATCTGCCTGTTCTCCCCCCCTCTTCCACAGGGTGGCAGTTATCTATCTCCCCCCTGGACAAACCTCCCAATTCCTTGATTACTTCGCTGCCTGGCTTTCTCACTTTCTCTCTACAAATACACCTGCTCTAATCCTAGGGGACTTCAACATCCCCATTGATAACCCATCTGCCCCTGCTGCCTCTATGCTTCTCTCACTCACAAACTCCTTTGGTCTCCCACAATCCACCCTATTCCCTACTCACTGCTACAGACACTCTCTTGATCTGGTATTCTCCTACCTCTTTCCCATCTCAGACCACCATCTGCTCACCTTTAATCTTAATATACAGGCTAAACCTACTTCTCCCCCTCGCCCCCGCACCTGTAGAAATCTGCATACTGTGGATCCTCTCTAACTTTCCAAAAGTATTAAAAAATGCCTCCCCCACACTTCCACAATATCCTGCCCTGACCATGCTACAATCCACTATAACAATACTCTCTCCTCTGCACTTGACACTTTTGCTCCTCCCCAAATATGCAAAACTCCATGTCATCAGCTCCAACCCTGGCACTCCAAGCAAACACGCTACCTACAAAAATGCTCCCGAGCTGCTGAACGTGCCTGGAGGTAATCCCGCTCTGAAACAGATTTCCTCCACTATAAGTTCATTCTTTATTCTTACTCCTCTGCCCTTCACTTAGTAAGGCAAACCTACTTCTCTTCTCGTATATCTACTCACTCCTTAAACCCTAAACATCTCTTCTCCATTTTCAACTATCACCTCTATTCACCTGCACCACCCCATTCATCTGCCTTTAGTGCTCAAGACCTGGCAGACTACTTTTTCAACAAAACACTTACCATCCAAAGTAATATCTCAACACAAGAATTCAACCTTCCATCTCTGCCTCTGGCCACCACCTCCATCACTCTCAGCACCTTCCCCCCAACCACTGAGAATGAAGTGTCTATTGTCTTCCTAACATCTAATACCTTCTCTGTCTTCTACCCTCACTCCAGCTCTTACTCACATATTCAACCTATCCCTTACTACCGGTTAATTCCCATCTTCTTTCAAACATGCAAAGGTTACCCCCATCCTCAAAAAACCCTCCCTTGACACCAATTCTCCTGCAAACTACCACCCCCATATCACTGCTTCCGTTCCGCTAGCTTCAAAAGTCCTTGAAAAACTAGTTTTCGATCACCTAACCCACTTCTTGTCCTCCAACTCATTGCTTGACCCCTTGCAATCTGGCTTCCATCCCCAACACTCATCTGAGACTGCCCCACCAAGGTTACTAACGATCTTCTTTCTGCTAAAAACAACTGCCACTACTCAATGCTTATCTTACTTGACCTGTCTGCTGCCTTTGACACCTTTGTCCATCCCCTTCTCCTACGGACTCTCAGCTCCCTTGGGCTCTCTGACACTGCCCTCTCCTGGATCCACTCTTATCTCTCTAATAGGTAATTTTCTGTCTCCTTTGCTGGTGACTCCTCCTATCCATTGACTCTATCTGTTGGACTACCTCAAGGCTCTGTTCTGGGTCCTCTACTCTTCTCTATTTATACTTCCTCACTGGGTAAACTTATCTTAGCTATGGCTTCAACTATCGTCTCTAAGCTGATGATACACAGATCTACTTATCCACCCCTGCACTCTCTCCTTCTGTCCTTTCTCACATCATTGCCTGCTTATCTGGCAGTTCTTCTTGGATGGCCTCTCACCACCTCCTTCTAATCCCCCCTCTAATTCTACCCCGGTTTCTAACTTTTCAATCACTGATGGTGACACCACTATCTCCCCATCACCCCAAGTCCGCTGCCTAGGAGTTACACTTGACTCCAATCTATCCTTCATACCCCACATCCAATTGCTCTCTTCATCCTGTTGCAACTACCTATGCAATATCTCCAAAATTCATCCGTTTCTGAGTGCTGAAACTACTAAACAGCTAATCCACTCCCTGGTAATTTCCAGACTTGACTACTGTAATAACCTACTAACTGGCCTCCCTCTCTCCCACCTCTCCCCATTTCAATCCATCCTAAATGCATCTGCTAGGCTAATCCACCTCTCCCGACGCTTTGTATCTGCTGCACCTCTCTTCGAGTCCCTTCACTGGCTTCCCATTCACAGCAGAATTAAATTAAAAATTTTCACCCTGACCTACAAAGCCCTTACCAATGCAGCCCCCCCCACCTGTCCTCACTCATCAACAAATATACTCCAGCCCACCCCCTAAGATCCAACAATGACCTGCTCCTTGCATCTTCTACCATCACCTCCTCCCATGCTAGACTACAGGACTTCTCTCATGCCAACCATCTGGAACGTACTTCCTCAAGCTGTCAGACTTTCCCCTAACCTTTCTTTCTTTAAACGCTCCCTAAAGACCTTTTTGTTCAGGGAAGCCTCCAAATCAGTAACAAATTAATTCAACTTGCCTAATAGCTGCCCTCATCTAACTCCACACTAACATCATTCTCACCTTTGCAGTCCCCACCTCCTGTTTCTCACCCACCTACCCACGGGAACAGGGCCATCAATTCCCCCTGTATTTGTTTGTTAAACTTTGGTGTCTTTTATATTGTATTGTACTGTACTTTTATTTTTGTAGCCATGGACAGTGCTGCAGAATCTATTGGCACTTTATAAATAAATAATAATAATAAATGGCACCCCCCAAAAAGCAAGGAGGCCTGTATAGTCACAGGCTATGGCCTCACAGGAAAAGTATATGTGCAGCTTTTAAATTCAAGTTTTACTGACTGCAAGAAAATAGAACTGTTTTTTGTGGTGACATTTTAACACTGGAATATTCACCTAGCTGTTATTAAAACTATAGACTAGGCTTCGGCCTAGTCTCTGTCTAAGAAGGACACTCCCAATAGCCTTTGAATGGCATTTGATAAACCCCTCCCTATTGAATTGGGGCATAAAAACTGGAACACCAAAATCTCTATCTCTCTTTTATCCTGCTCCTGCTGAAAAGATGGATGATGTTGGGCACATTAGAGAATTTGGCTAAGTATTCCTGGGATATAAATTATGTGATTATTTTATTTAATTAGCAGTGTTGCACAAATAAAGGTTGTTGCCCTGTAATAATTATTTGGACTGTTTTGCTGTAGAATATATGTATATATATATATATATATATATATATATATATATATATATATATATATATATACTGTATATGTAAATATATTAAACTTATTGTAACATATGTATTAGTTCCTATTAAAACTCCTTGCAAAAAATATGGATGGACCTGTTAGTATTTAACAACTTAGTTGTAAAGATTTAATAGTTTTAACAAAGAATTTAGTATTTCAATTTAAAAATCTATTATTATAAACCATCGTTTTCTGCACACCAAGGGTTAACGTTTAATGCTTAATGGTTTAAGACAAATTGCTGGAGAGTACTGAACTGGCCAGCAACGAGTCCAGAACTCAATCCCATAGAGCACCTGTGGAGAGATCTCAAAACAGCAGTTGGGAAAAGGGACCTATCTAATCTGAGAGACCTGGAGCAGTTGGCGAAAGAAGAGTGATCCAAAACTCTAGAGAGGTGTAAGAAACTCATTGATGGTTACAGGAAGCAATTAATTGCAGTTATTTTTTCCAAGGGGTGTGCTACCAAATATTAAATTGAGGTTGCCAATAATTTTTGTCGAGTTTGTCATTTTTTTTGCGTGAAATTTGTCAGATTTGGCTTTTTTTTCTCCATTTTTGTGTCATACCAATACAAAGAAAAAAGAAATAAACCTGAGAATGCCTAAACATTTGTTATTGCAACAATTTGCAGTGTGCCAATATTTTTGGCCATGACTGTATATGTGTGTGTATCTTTTATAAATTAGATTGCACTTTGCATGTCTTTTATTTAAATTGAAACTGAAAAACTGTCAGCTTCAGTTTCCCAGAGAGCGTCATTACTTTCTATGGGCCAGATAATCAAACATTATTTAGTTTGGACAGAGAATATAGTGCTGACTTCACTGAATTTTCTAAGGGGAGGAACCTGGAAATCCAAGAGAAATGAGAGATAACTTCCATAGGCCTAGATTTGGAGTTTGGCGTTAGCCGTGAAAACCAGCGTTAGAGGCTCCTAACGCTGGTTTTAGGCTACCGCCGGTATTTGGAGTCACTCAAAATAGGGTCTAACGCTCACTTTTCAGCCGCGACTTTTCCATACCGCAGATCCCCTTACGTAAATTGCGTATCCTATCTTTTCAATGGGATTTTTCTAACTCCGGTATTTAGAGTCGTTTCTGAAGTGAGCGTTAGACATCTAACGACAAAACTCCAGCCGCAGGAAAAAAGTCAGTAGTTAAGAGCTTTCTGGGCTAACGCCGGTTTATAAAGCTCTTAACTACTGTGCTCTAAAGTACACTAACACCCATAAACTACCTATGTACCCCTAAACCGAGGTCCCCCCACATCGCCGACACTCGAAAAAATTTTTTTAACCCCTAATCTGCCGACCGCCACCTACGTTATACTTATGTACCCCTAATCTGCTGCCCCTAACACCGCCGACCCCTATATTATATTTATTAACCCCTAATCTGCCCCCCTCAACGTCGCCTCCACCTGCCTACACTTATTAACCCCTAATCTGCCGACCGCAAAGCGCCGCCACCTACGTTATCCTTATGTACCCCTAATCTGCTGCCCCTAACACCGCCGACCCCTATATTATATTTATTAACCCCTAATCTGCCCCCCACAACGTCGCCTCCACCTGCCTACACTTATTAACCCCTAATCTGCCGAGCGGACCTGAGCGCTACTATAATAAAGTTATTAACCCCTAATCCGCCTCACTAACCCTATCATAAATAGTATTAACCCCTAATCTGCCCTCCCTAACATCGTCGACACCTAACTTCAATTATTAACCCCTAATCTGCCGAATCTCGCCGCTATTCTAATAAATGTATTAACCCCTAAAGCTAAGTCTAACCCTAATACTAACACCCCCCTAAGTTAAATATAATTTAAATCTAACGAAATTAATTAACTCTTATTAAATAAATTATTCCTATTTAAAGCTAAATACTTACCTGTAAAATAAATCCTAATATAGCTACAATATAAATTATAATTATATTATAGCTATTTTAGGATTTATATTTATTTTACAGGTAACTTTGTATTTATTTTAACCAGGTACAATAGCTATTAAATAGTTAAGAACTATTTAATAGCTAAAATAGTTAAAATAATTACAAATTTACCTGTAAAAGAAATCCTAACCTAAGTTACAAATAAACCTAACACTAGACTATCAATAAATTAATTAAATAAACTACCTACAATTACCTACAATTAACCTAACACTACACTATCAATAAATTAATTAAATACAATTGCTACAAATAAATACAATTAAATAAACTAGCTAAAGTACAAAAAATAAAAAAGAACTAAGTTACAAAAAATAAAAAAATATTTACAAACATAAGAAAAATATTACAACAATTTTAAACTAATTACACCTACTCTAAGCCCCCTAATAAAATAACAAAGCCCCCCAAAATAAAAAAATGCCCTACCCTATTCTAAATTACTAAAGTTCAAAGCTCTTTTACCTTACCAGCCCTGAACAGGGCCCTTTGCGGGGCATGCCCCAAGAAGTTCAGCTCTTTTGCCTGTAAAAAAAAACATACAATACCCAAGCCCCCCAACATTACAACCCACCACCCACATACCCCTAATCTAACCCAAACCCCCCTTAAATAAACCTAACACTAAGCCCCTGAAGATCATCCTACCTTGTCTTCACCATACCAGGTTCACCGATCGGTCCAGAAGAGCTCCTCCGATGTCCTGATCCAAGCCCAAGCGGGGGGCTGAAGAGGTCCATGATCCGGCTGAAGTCTTCATCCAAGCGGGGCAGAAGAGTTCTTCCATCCGATTGAAGTCTTCATCCAAGCGGCATCCATCCGGAGCGAAGCGGCAGCATCCTGAAGACCTCCACCGCGGAACATCCATCCTGGCCGACGACTGAACGACGAATGACGGTTCCTTTAAATGACGTCATCCAAGATGGCGTCCCTCGAATTCCGATTGGCTGATAGGATTCTATCAGCCAATCGGAATTAAGGTAGGAATATTCTGATTGGCTGATGGAATCAGCCAATCAGAATCAAGTTCAATCCGATTGGCTGATCCGATCAGCCAATCAGATTGAGCTTGCATTCTATTGGCTGTTCCGATCAGCCAATAGAATGCAAGCTCAATCTGATTGGCTGATTGGATCAGCCAATCGGATTGAACTTGATTCTGATTGGCTGATTCCATCAGCCAATCAGAATATTCCTACCTTAATTCCGATTGGCTGATAGAATCCTATCAGCCAATCGGAATTCGAGGGACGCCATCTTGGATGACGTCATTTAAAGGAACCGTCATTCGTCGTTCAGTCGTCTGCCAGGATGGATGTTCCGCGGTGGAGGTCTTCAGGATGCTGCCGCTTCGCTCCGGATGGATGCCACTTGGATGAAGACTTCAATCGGATGGAAGAACTCTTCTGCCCCGCTTGGATGAAGACTTCAGCCGGATCATGGACCTCTTCAGCCCCCCGCTTGGGCTTGGATCAGGACATCGGAGGAGCTCTTCTGGACCGATCGGTGAACTTGGTATGGTGAAGACAAGGTAGGATGATCTTCAGGGGCTTAGTGTTAGGTTTATTTAAAAGGGGGTTTGGGTTAGATTAGGGGTATGTGGGTGGTGGGTTGTAATGTTGGGGGGCTTGGGTATTGTATGTTTTTTTTTACAGGCAAAAGAGCTGTATTTCTTGGGGCATGCCCCGCAAAGGGCCCTGTTCAGGGCTGGTAAGGTAAAAGAGCTTTGAACTTTAGTAATTTAGAATAGGGTAGGGCATTTTTTTATTTTGGGGGGCTTTGTTATTTTATTAGGGGGCTTAGAGTAGGTGTAATTAGTTTAAAATTGTTGTAATATTTTTCTTATGTTTGTAAATATTTTTTTATTTTTGTAACTTAGTTCTTTTTTATTTTTTTTACTTTAGCTAGTTTATTTAATTGTATTTATTTGTAGCAATTGTATTTAATTAATTTATTGATAGTGTAGTGTTAGGTTAATTGTAGGTAATTGTAGGTAGTTTATTTAATTAATTTATTGATAGTCTAGTGTTAGGTTTATTTGTAACTTAGGTTAGGATTTCTTTTACAGGTAAATTTGTAATTATTTTAACTATTTTAGCTATTAAATAGTTCTTAACTATTTAATAGCTATTGTACCTGGTTAAAATAAATACAAAGTTACCTGTAAAATAAATATAAATCCTAAAATAGCTATAATATAATTATAATTTATATTGTAGCTATATTAGGATTTATTTTACAGGTAAGTATTTAGCTTTAAATAGGAATAATTTATTTAATAAGAGTTAATTAATTTCGTTAGATTTAAATTATATTTAACTTAGGGGGGTGTTAGTATTAGGGTTAGACTTAGCTTTAGGGGTTAATACATTTATTAGAATAGCGGCGAGATTCGGCAGATTAGGGGTTAATAATTGAAGTTAGGTGTCGGCGATGTTAGGGAGGGCAGATTAGGGGTTAATACTATTTATGATAGGGTTAGTGAGGCGGATTAGGGGTTAATAACTTTATTATAGTAGCGCTCAGGTCCGCTCAGCAGATTAGGGGTTAATAAGTGTAGGCAGGTGGAGGCGACGTTGTGGGGGGCAGATTAGGGGTTAATAAATATAATATAGGGGTCGGCGATGTTAGGGAACCAGATTAGGGGTACATAGGGATAATGTAAGTTGCGGCGGTTTACGGAGCGGCAGATTAGGGGTTAAAAATAATATGCAGGGGTCAGCGATAGCGGGGGCGGCAGATTAGGGGTTAATAAGTGTAAGGTCAGGGGTGTTTAGACTCGGGGTACATGTTAGAGTGTTAAGTGCAGACGTCGGAAGGGTTACCGCATAGCAAACAATGGGGCTGCGTTAGGAGCTGAACGCGGCTTTTTTGCAGGTGTTTGGTTTTTTTTCAGCTCAAACAGCCCCATTGTTTCCTATGGGAGAATCGTGCACGAGCACGTTTTTGAGGCTGGCCGCGTCCGTAAGCAACTCTGGTATCGAGAGTTGAAGCTGCGTTAAAAATGCTCTACGCTCCTTTTTTGGAGCCTAACGCAGCCTTTATGTGGACTCTCGATACCAGAGTTATTTTTATGGTGCGGCCAGAAAAAAGCCGGCGTTAGTTTTTCGGGTCGTTACCGACAAAACTCCAAATCTAGGCCATATAGAAAGCAATGAAACTCTCTCGGAATCAAAATTGTAACTGGAGAGCCCCTGGGTTGATTTAAAGGCTCCGTTTGCATCAATTCCAAATGATAACAAATACCATGATATCACAAAAACGCAGAAATGTGAAATAAATGTGATAAAGTTGTGGACAAAACGTGATCATAAAATATACATATGTGTGAAACCTAAATACTTATAAAAGTTCATATAAGGATATGTGTGTTCTTCCAAAATCTTCACGCTTCTATTTTTCTTTTGATCCTCATATGAAAAGAAAGAAGAAATGCCACATAGCGTAACTCTGTAACCCTTTTTTTTCAATGCAGAATGTGTGTGTACAAATGGTTACTCACATGGGATGGAGCTATAGCCAATTCAGGTTAGTGCGCACACCCAATGTTATACTGTTGGGTAAACAGTTGCTTGAGCAGGATTTTGAATAAAAAGATTTATTTAAAATACAAATATAAAAAGCGCCACAAGAGCTGCAAAGACCACCACATACAATAGGATTGGCAATACAATCAAGTATTTGCTCAAGTTGAGCTTGTACACAATACCAGAGACCGTGGTAAGGAGTGCAGAAATTTAACCACACAACCTCCCCCTTAAGAGTCCAGTATATGTTGCTCTCCTTACTGGTGTGCAGATTCTTGGAAGGACGCCAAAGAACAATGTATCCGACGTACGTTTCGCAAAAGAGCTTTTGCTGCCGCAAATCCCACCCCCAGACTTGACAGCATCATGAAGATTGTCCAAACAGTGAAGTACCCTCTGAGAAGCAGGAGTTACCTATGAGCTCTCCAAGGCAAGTGTGTGAAGCGAAGATGAAAGCCTCTTACCTAATCCTCATAGCTCTTTGCCAATTCTCGCTCCAGGGGATGCGGCCAGTCCCTTGGAACAAGATGCATATCAGGTCTGTGGCTTAGTTGAAGGAGCATTTAGCGGGTGCAGTGGAACCGGCATCCGTTGATCTTTGCAATCATAATGGATTGTCAGTAGTCTCCGGTGACCAACGTACCTGAATGAGACTGAAGGAGAAGCTACCCTATAGTGCAGCAGGGGCATTGCAACTGCAGACCAGTCCTCACTACAACACATTGTGGGCACAGATACAGCAGGCAACTACTATGCGTAAGGTCTTATATTTACTACGGAGCATCAGTCCAATACTTTTAACTGCCGCGGTTTTCCCAGACTGTTGCCTCAAAGCTAGTGTTGGAGGAAACCTACACTTGAAATGGAAAATGGGAAGAAGTCTTCTCCTACTTCTTACTTGTCTAGACTCTTTGCTGCATTCCGATCGCGGAGAAAAGTGAATAGGCCCTAACTAATGTTTATTATATACAGTATATATATATATATATATATATATATATATATATCCATTATGTGTGAATTCTTTACCTTTATATAGATGAGAGATATGTGTATATTGCTAATATACAGGTAGATTACGATTTACGTGCGCTATAGGGAATTTAACGAATGCAACAAAAGCTGCGTTATTTCACACTCTATAGTGCAGCCATTACAAGTTTTAAAAAAGCCGCCTTGTGGGTGCAATATGGTTGTGTTTAGCTCCATACCGCACAAAATACAAGCGCTGCTGTGACGTGTTTGCGCATGCTTTCCCCATAGACATCAATGGGGAGAGCGGGTTAGAAAAAAACCTAACACCTGTGATCGAGGAATGAAAATCTCCGTAATGCAGTCCCATTGTTGTCTATGGGGAAAAAAAGTAATGTTTAAACTTAACACTCTAACATAAACCCCAAGAGGTCCATTTATCAAGCTCCGAACGGAGCTTGTGGGCCCGTGTTTCTGACGAGTCTTCAGACTCGCCAGAAACAGCACTTATGAAGCAGCGGTCTAAAGACCGCTGCTCCATAACCCTGTCCGCCTGCTCTGATGAGGTGGACAGGAATCGCCACAATACAACCCGATCGAGTACGATCGGGTTGATTGACACCTCCCTGCTGGCGGCCCATTGGCCGCGAGTCTGCTGGGGGCAGCGTTGCACCAGCAGCTCTTGTGAGCTGCTGGTGCAATTCTGAATACGGAGAGCGTATTGCTCTCTGCATTCAGCGATGTCTGTCGAACCTGTCTGCACTGTCGGATCAGGTCCGACAGACATATGATAATTTGGCCTCCAAGTCTAAACACCCCTAATCTGCCGATCCCGACATCGCAGACGCTAACATAATATTATTAACCCCTAATCTGCCGCTCCCGATATCGCTGCCACCTAAATAAATCTATTAACCCCTAATCTGTCGCTCTCGATATCGCCGCCACTATACTAAAGTTATTAACCCCTATTCCCTTGCACCCCAACATTACCCACACTATAATAAATCTATTAACCCCTATTCCGCCACTCCCTGACATCGCCGTCACTAAATAAACCTATTAACCCCTAAATCTCTGGCCTCCCACCTCACTACCACTAAATAAACCTATTAACCCCTAAACGGCCAGCCCCCCACATAGCAACAACCTAAATTAAACTATTAACCCCTAAACCTAACCCTAACTCTAACACCCCCTAACTTTAACATAATTAAAATAGAGCTAAATTAAAGTTACAATTATTAACTAAATAATACCTATTTAAAACTAAATACATACTTACCTGTGAAATAAAACCTAAGCTAGCTACAATATAACTAAAAGTTATATTGTAGCTAGCTTAGGTTTTATTTTTATTTCACAGATAAGTTTGTATTTATTTTAACTAGGTAGACTAGTTAGTAAATAGTTATTAACTATTTACTAACTACCTAGTTAAAATATATACAAACTTACCTGTGAAATAAAACCTAAGCTGCCTTACACTAAAGCCTAACATTACAAAAAATAACAAACACTAAAATTACAAAAAATAAACAAACCTACCATTACAAAAATAACAAAATTATCCAAAATAATAAAAATTCTTCCTATTCTAATACCCTTTTAAAAAAATAAAAAACTCACCTCAAAATAAAAAACCCTAATCTATAATAAACTACCAAGGGCCCATTAAAGGGCTTTTCTGTGGGCCCTTAAAAGGGCCTTTTGTAGGGCATTGCCCTAAAGATAACAGCTCTTTTCCTACAAAAGAAAAGCAAAACCCCCTAACAGTATACAAACCCCCACCCCCCAAACCCACAAAATAAAAATAAAGTAAAACCTAATTACCCATTTCCCTGAAAAGGGCATTTGTATGGGCATTGCCCTTAAAAGGGCATTCAGCTCTTTTATGAAATGCCTAACCCCTAATCTAAAAATAAAAACCCACCCCAAAGCGAAAAAAACATTACACAAAATAACAAAAGAATTATCCAAAATAATAAAAATTATTCCTATTCTAATACCCATTTTAAGAAAAACACCCCAGAATAAAAGAAACCTAATCTAGAATAAACAACCAATAGCCCTTAAAAGAGCCTTTTGTAGGGCATTGCCCTAAATTAAACAACTCTTTTACCTGGAAAAAAAAATACAAAGACCCACTAACATTACAAACCCCGACCCCCCATACCCCCAAAATAAAAAAGTATCTAAAAAACTTAATCTACCCATTTCCCTGAAAAGGGCATTTGTATGGGCATTGCCCTGAAAAGGACATTCATTCTTTTAAGAGTGCCCACCCTAATTAAAAAAAAAAAACCACCCCAAAAAACCTTTAAAAAAGCTAACACTAACCCCACTTTAGGTACTCACAGTTGTTGAAATCCTGCTTGAACGATCTTCATCCCGACGGCTCCATCTTCATCCAGGCATCATCTTCATCCAGGCGGCTCCATCTTCATCCATCACAGGACCGGCATATTCTTCAACCCTGTGGAGGCGGAGCGGCAAAGCGTGGAGGCGGAGGTCCAGGCGAAGGTCCAATGCGGAAGTCCAGGCGGAGGTCCATCTTTCCAACGTGGAGGTTCTCTTCATGCGATCATCCACGGCACACTGTCCGCCTGGACCTCCGCCTTGGACCTTTGCCTAGACCTCCGCGCATCGACCGCTCCGCCTCTGCAGGGATGAAGAAGATGCCGGTCCCGTGATGGATGAAGATGAAGCCGCCTGGATGAAGATGGAGCCGCTGGGATGAAGATCGTTCAAGTGGCACTTCAACAACTGTGCATACCTAGAGAGGGGTTAGTGTTAGTGTTTTTTAAGGTTTTTTGGGGTGTTTTTTTTTAGATTAGGGTGGGCACTCTTAAAAGAGCTGAATGCCCTTTTCAGGGCAATGCCCATACAATTGCCCTTTTCAGGGCAATGTGTGGATTAGGTTTTTTAGATAGTTTTTTTTTTTAGTTTGTGGGTTTGGGGGTGGGGGTTTGTAATGTTAGTGGGTCTTTGTATTTTTTTCAGGTAAAAGAGCTGTTTAATTTAGGGCAATGCCCTACAAAAGGCCCTTTTAAGTGCTATTGGTAGTTTATTCTAGATTAGGGTTCTTTTATTTTGGGGTGCTTTTTTAAAATGGGTATTAGAATAGGAATGATTTGTAATATTTTGGATAATTAATTTGTTATATTGTGTAACGTTTTTTTGTTTTGGGTGGGTTTTTATTTTTAGATTAGGAGTTGGGCATTTCATAAAAGAGCTGAATGCCCTTTTAAGGGCAGGGAAAAGAGTTGAATGCCCTTTTTAGGGCAATGCCCATACAAATGCCCTTTTCAGGGCAATGGGTAGATTAGGTTTTACTTTATTTTTATTTTGTGTGTTTGGGGGATGGGGGTTGTATACTGTTAGGGGGTGTTTGTTTTTCTTTGTAGGAAAATAACTGATTTATTTAGGGCAACGCCCTACAAAAGGCACTTTAAGGGCCCTTGGTAGTTTATTATAGATTAGGGTTTTTTATTTTGGGTTGGTTTACTTATTATTTTAAAAGGGTATTAGAATAGGAATAATTTTTATTATTTTGGATAATTTCGTTTGCTATTTTTTGTAATGGTAGGTTTTTGTAACTTTAATTTAGCTCTATTTTAATTATGTTAAAGTTAGGGGGTGTTAGGTTTAGGGTTACGGTTAGGGTTACGCTAGGGTTAGGTTTAGGGGTTAATAGTTTAATTTAGGTTGTTGAGATGTGGGGGACTGGCGGTTTAGGGGTTTATAGGTTTATTTAGTGGTAATGATGTGGGAGGCCAGAGGTTTAGGGGTTAATGGTTAATAGATTTATTATAATGTGGGCAATGTTGGGGTGTGGGGGAATAGGGATTAATAACTTTAGTATAGTGGCAGCGATGTCGGGGAGTGGCGGAATAGGGGTTAATAAATTTTATTAGTGACGGCGATGTCAGGAGCGGCAGATTAGGAGTTAATAACTTTAATATAGTGTTTGTGATGCGGGAGGGCCTCAGTTTAGGGGTTAATAGGTAGTTTATGGGTGTTTAGTGTACTTTGTAACACTTTAGTTATGAGTTTTATGTAACAGTTTTGTTGCATAAAACTCATAACTACTGCTTTCAGATGGCGGTACTGATTGTGTCGTAATCGGGTATAACGCAAGCTTTGTAGCGTCACCGCAGAACTCGTAATGGCAGCGCTATGGAAGTCCCATGAAAAAACATCATTTTTACGTGTGCGGGACTGACGTTGCGTTACAGGCTAAAAGGATTGCGGTACAGCTATACCGACAAGACTTGTAATGGCTGCGGTGCTGTTTTAACACTGAAATGACCATTTTTTCAGCGTTAAAACACAAACGCAAAACTTGTAATCTAGGCGATAATATACAGCAGGTTTTTTATTTGCACTCTTTCCTTGCCTGTGATATAAATATATTGTAAACCCCCCCCCCATTGGTATGTTATTAATGATGGCTATTTGGTGGGACTATGATAGCTTAAGAAAGGGTTACTCAGGAAGATATCATAGATTCTGTACAGTTAAACGTATTTGTTAATTTGCTGATAGCACAGGTTTTAGCCTAATATTTCATAATGGCTATAGGTCTAGTTATGCCCTATACTAAGCTATATTTTATTTGCCTATCCTTAGTCTGACTGTACTTTATTAGCCCATAGTGCCTACTTGCTAGTTAACATATGCTTATAATATCTCACTGCTGTGCCTATTGATTGTGGTGATTTTTTTTTTGAGCTGGTTATGTTTCTGCTTAATTTTCAAACTAAATTAATCAGTCTTCATTCCTTTATGATATACTGCTTGCGCTTGCTATATTAAGACTAGTGCCCTTGAGCCCTGAAAAGCAGTTTTTGATTGATAAAGAGGGGTTGCTCAAAACCTTTACAATCCCTTTGTTTGAGATATGATATAGAAGTTGATAATTATTGTATATATTTAATCATAGACCCAACAACAATATGCTATATGTTATGTCCCCATTTTCCCCATATTAAGCTTTAGAAATCTGATGGTAAGTCTTTGAATTTTTATCAGTCGTGGTGTGGCAGATTTTATTTGTGCTGTTTTTATAAAAACCTCAATAAAAAAATAAGAAAATATGTGTGTGCTTTGTGGTGTGCGTATATAATATATATTTACAACATATACTATATATGTAGGTCTGTACATAGATACATATTTAATGGAATAAACACAAGCATTCAACATATTATTTAAGTAAAAAACAAAATTTATAGAAAAATCTGTTGCCATATAATTTGGTATATTTATAAAAAGAAATCTATTTCCCCCATCAACCTTAGGGTCTGATGATCGAAAGCTTTCCGCTAAGGTGATATAATCTAAAATGATCATCCAGCACTGCCAAATCCCTATTGAAATTCTTAAAAAGCAGATTTTGCTATACTTCACCAAGGGACATTCCCTGCATTTCAGTATGTGAAGGAGAGACAAGCCCAGTGCAATATAGCACTGCATGATATGAAAGTTCTGCTGTATTTATACTGTGTGCTTTGTTTTACACTTCAAATTACATTTTATTACATTTAAACTTTGGACTTTTTATTTTGTATTTTATTTTGTACACAGCAGTGGATTTAGGATTGCGATTTTACAATGTCTGAGTATGCTTTTGGAGTTTCTATGCAACTTTAATAAATTAGGATCATACTTTGTAAAATGATGTGTATCTTTTACAAATTGCATTGCACTTTGCATTTCTTCTATTTAAAATAATACTGAAAAAACTGTCAGGTTCAGTTTCCCAGAGAGCTGCATTACTTTCTATGGGTCAGATAATCAAACATTTTCTAGTTTCCAGAGAAATTATCATGCAGACTTCACAGGTGGCTGTATCCACTGAATGTTCTAAGAAAAAGGGGGAAACCTGGAAATCCCAGGGTAATGAGAGATGCCTTCCATAGAAAGTAATAAAGCTCCCTGGGATACAAAATTTCACAAGGGAGAGAGAAGTTAACTATAGAACACCTGGGGATGGTATAAAGACTCTATTTGCATCAATTACAAATAAACTGAAATATTTTCCGTATAATTTAACTTGTTTTGCCTAAAGTTTAGTATCTATAACTTTTCTCTTCGTTAAAATATGTGTATTGTGAATTTTGAGCAAACTTCACCTGCATACAGCTGGTGAGATACAACAGTAAGACCAGCTTGATTAAAATGCTAACATAATTTTACATGTATTATGAAAGAGCTTCAGACATACCCTGGGAACTCCCCTGTTCAGCCCAGGGAACTACCCTGTTGTCAGGGTTCCAGGAATCAGACTGAGACGAGAAGTGCAAAAATAATCACACCTTTATTAATAGCAAAAAAATAATAAAAAAGTCCACAAGTCAAATAACAAGCCAGGAATCAAAAACCAGAGCTGGTAGTCAGACGAGCCGAGTCAGGAGCCAAAGCGAGTAGTCAGACAAGCCGGAATTAGGAACAAGGGAAACAGCAGAGTTAGGAACAAGCCAGGGATCAGGAACCAGGAGGGACGTCAGATAGCCAAGTAATGTACAGGAGCTCTCTCAAACAGGTCTGAGACAATGCAAAGGCAAAGCATACTGAATAGAGGCCCTTTAAATAATAAGTGATGACATCACAATTCTGAGACGGTATCCTGTCTCACATGGATGATGCACACCTGTCTGGCCATAAAAGGAAGTGCAGGAAATGAGCAGCATCCCCCACAAAGCACCATAGTCTGCAAGAGAGGTGAGTAAAATGGCTGCCAGCAGCACATGGCAAACAAAACAGGTTAAAACCCTGACACCTGTCCCTCCCAAGTTTAGTAAAGACCATAGCTCCCTTGAGGTGGTCAAAGAGTTCCGTAATGAGCGGAATAGGGTAAGCATTCTTAATGGTAAGACGATTAAGACCCCTATAATCGATGCATGGTCTTAACTCGCCACCCTTTTTCTTCACAAAGGAGAGCAGGATTTGCGGATGATCCCCCGCGACAGAGCATTGACAACATACTCCTCCATAGCATAATTCTCCGCAACAGACAGAGGGTAAACCCGGCCCCGAGGAGGAATGGCTCCGGATTGCAGGTCTATGGCACAATCGTAAGACCGGTGAGGAGGCAACGTACTGGCATGCACCTTGTCAAAAACGTCTAGGAACTCTCGGTACTCCTCTGGCAATTGAGATACCGAAGAAGTGCACAAGACTTTAACTGGTTTCCGAAGACAAGTGGAAATACATTGCGGAGACCACAATAAAATTTTGGACCTGCGCCAATCGAGAATGGGATTGTGCTTTTGGAGCCAGGGATAACCTAGAAGAAATGGAAAATGCGGAGAGTTTATCACCTGGAACTGGAGGGTTTCAAAATGGAGAGCCCCAATAGCCATGGATAACGGAGCAGTTTCGTGAGTAACGAGTGCGGGCTGAAGAGGCCTGCCATCAATGGCCTCAATAGCAAGCGGAACGGACCGAGGCAAAACAGGAATGGAGTGTTTTGATACAAAAGCACTGTCAATGAAATAGCCTGCAGCACCGGAGTCAACAAGAGGCTGGGTGACTATGGAGGAGTCCACCCAGGAAAGGACAAATGTGACCAAAGGTTTCTCCTTTAAAAGTTCCAGGGACGAAGATAAACCACCCAAGGTCTGCCCCCTACAGGACCTTAGGTGTGAGCATTTCCCGGCCATGTAGGACAAGACTTCAAAAAGTGGCCCTGTAACCCACAATAGAGGCAGAGCCCCTCCCTCCTCCTAAAGGTCCTCTCCGCCATGGAGAGATGCGTGAATCCCAACTGCATCGGCTCAGCAGTACCTGATGACTCTGGACCAGCAGGCAAGGGAGGAGAGGGAGGCATGGGTGGGAACGAACACGTAGGATACAACGGAACAGGAGGCTTCTGCAAGCGCTCCTTGAAAGAGGGCCTCTCACTTATACTGATGTCAATTAGGATCAAAAAAGACACCAATGCCTCAAGATCCTCTGGTAAATCTCTGGCAGCAACTTCGTCTTTAATCGCATCAGAGAGCCCATGAAAGAAGGTGGCAACAAGGGCTTCATTGTTCTAACCTACCTCTGCGGCAAGTGTACGGAACTCAATGGCATACTGAGCAACAGATCTTGTACCTTGCTGAATGGACATAAATCGTTTAGCAGCAGTGGAGGAGCAAGCCGGAACATCAAATACCCTTCGAAAGGAGGCCACAAATTCAGGGTAATTTGACATCACAGGTTTATTAGTCTCCCACAAGGGATAAGCCCAGGCAAGAGCTGTGTCAGAGAGTAACGAAATGAGAAATCTCACCTTAGCTCTGTCAGAGGGAAATGCCTGAGGTAACATCTCAAAGTAAATGCCCACCTGGTTCAAAAACCCTCTGCACTGATTAGGATCGCCTCCATATCGCTGAGGTAGAGGTGCAGAACCAGACATGCTCTTGGTAGGACTAGGTGCAGCAGCGGAAACAGGAGCAGCCATAACTTGCGGGACATTTTGGGTCAGCAGGGTTTGCAGGGCTAGTGCAAATTGATCCAAGCAGTGATCCTGTTCATCCATCCTGGAATTATGGCAGGTAAAGGTGGATTATCAGCACCATCAGGATTCATGGCCTTTGCGCAATCTCAGGGTGCCAGGAATCAGACTGAGACGAGAAGTGCAAAAATAATCACACCTTTATTAATAGCAAAAAATAATAAAAAGTCCACAAGTCAAATAACAAGCTAGGAATCAAAAACCAGAGATGGTAGTCAGACGAGCCGAGTCAGGAGCCAAAGCGAGTAGTCAGACGAGCCGGAATCAGGAACAAGGAAAACAGCAGAGTCAGGAACAAGCCAGAGATCAGGAACCAGGAGGGACGTCAGATAGCCAGGTAATATACAGGACCTCTCACAAACTGGTCTGAGACAACACAAAGGCAAAGCATACTGAACAGATGCCCTTTAAATAATAAGAGATGACATCACAATTCTGAGACTGCATCCTGTCTCACATGGATGATGCACACCAGTCTGGCCATAAAAGGAAGTGCAGGGAATGAGCAGCATCCCCCACAATGCACCATAGTCTGCAAGAGAGGTGAGTAAAATGGCTGCCAGCAGCACATGGCAAACAAAACAGGTTAAAACCCTGACACCTGTCCCTCCCACTTTCTGAAATTTTCAGTTTTAGTTTATTATGGAGCAAATACAGGACTAGATTACTAGTGGAGCACAAAAGTACACTTACACTCATCATAAAAAACATTCAATAATAATATTGCACAAAAAAGTTATAAAGGCTCAAAGATAGGAGGTCTTAGGTGTTAGAGAAAAAAGGCAGACACAGGGCTTTAACATTGAGATACATACATATACATGTACATAATAGCACTCAAGCACTCATAATCATCAAAATAGAAGATAATCCTTATGTGTGTAAAAATTAACATACACCTACAGTCAAACTCAAATAGAAATTCTTCACTTAAAAATATTAAAAGATCAAGAGGGCAAAATATCAACAGACCTCTATAGAAAAGAGACAGATACTAATAGTCTATTACACCACAAAAGCTCTCATGCTCAAGGAACTATTAAATCTTTGCCTACAGGGGAATTTTTAAGAATCTGAAGAAACTGTAGCAATCAGGAATTCTTTATCCAACAAACTAAAGATATAGAAAATAGACTATTAGAAAGAGGATACAATAGAAGGAGTATTAAGAAAGCAAAATCCAGGGCTATGAATACAAACAGACAATTGTTGCTTAAGAAAAAGGAGAAAAAAACTGACACTCAAACTAGGATAATTTTAACATACAGCCCCCAAATACATCAGATTGTTCAAATTCTGAACAAAAACAGGAATATTCTTATGACTGATCCTAATCTTAAGTCTATAGTAGGTACAAAAGTTGAGGTAGGCTATCAGCGTACAAAGAACATTAAAGATAAAGTGTCTAGTGGTCATTTTTATCTTCCCAAAACCCGAACTGTGTTCAATCCAGGGTCCTTCCCATGTGGTACATGCTCTATGTGCCCACATATAAAAAAGACTAAAATGATCTGTGATCGATTAAACATCACAATCTTCAAAATTACATCAGCTGCTCTACTGAAGGAGTAATATATATGCTTACCTGTAAATGCCCTAAAATCGACGTAGAAATGACAAGTAGAAAACTACGGGTCAGATTACAAGAGCATATCAGAAACATAAAAAATGTAGCCAAGGACAAAGAGAAAGGCAAAAACATTACCTCTGTGGCTTCTCATTTTTTTCAACATCACCAATCTAATCCCACAAGTCTCCAACGCATGGGGGTGGAGAAAATTAGTCTAGGTATCAGAGGTGGTGATTTAGAAAAATCACTACTACAAGCTGAATGCAATTGGATCTATTTACTTAGCTCTGTATACCCTAGAGCAGTGCTTTCCAAACTGTGTGTCGTGACACATTAGTGTGTCAGCGCAGTGTGTAGGTGTGTCCCTGCATCAGCACAAATTGTTTTTTACATTTTTTTTTGGTTTCCAACTTTCCACCTGTCTGCTACGCATATCATGTGGTCGACATGTGATTGATATCTAGTGGGTCAGAGATCATCTTAACCTATTGGCACAGCTCAGTGGGAACTGAAACTATTCCCATTGGCAGCACCTTGGCTCCTGACTGCACGTATAGTCTCCTCAATCAGCTCATGACTGCATGTGTAGTCAGTGAGTGGGACAGCAGTGTGTTTGAAGCGTGGGCAGTAGTCAGTCGGACTCGCAGAGCTCTGAGGGCAGCAGCTTAAATGCTGAGCTGAAGTCAGTGTTTTTTTTTGCAACTAGCTCCCAGTAGTGCATTGCTGCTCCTGCTCTTGATATATGGATAGGAAGTCAAAGCTTAAAAATGCTTTATATAATATTCCACTAAATATTCAGAAACTGTGTTCATCCCATCAATCTCATACATCCTATTAAAATAGTAAGTAGCTATTGGTGTTATTAAACTTTTTTTTAATTCTTGCACATACATACTGTTACTTGTAAATACATTTTGTTATTATATAATTTATGTATTTGTCCATATCTCTTAAAACAAGTTAGTTTAACCTCCTGTTTGCTAGTACAACTGAATTACTGTGTCGCAAAATGATGTAGGTCTAAAAAGTGTGTCACCAACATGAAAATTTTGGAAAGCTCTGCCCTACAGGGATGAATAAACAAAATAATTATTTTTGCTTCTTATAACCAAGATATCATACTATACCATATATGTTTATCTAACGGGGAGCATTGTTTGAAACTTTACTAAATAACTAGGCAAACTCTCTCCATTATCTGTTCTATTTTACACTTGAAGTGGTATCTATATCTTTATCGTTTTCTCACGAGTATTATCGTTGTTTCACTCATTATATTTGTTTTTTTTTACTTTGGACACATAAGCCACCCTTATTGGTAGCCTTCAGTGAGTTTTGAACACTCACCTTGCTGAGTAACATTCTGTTTACCCATCAACTCACCCATTCTCCCTTTAACACCAATATTTTGGGAAATTTTGCATTTTTGCTAGCCCGTATATCACTTTCACTAGTACACACTTTTTGTCATTATATTTTAAGTCCAAGGATAAAGTATTATATTTATATCTTTCTGCAATTTAAAGATGATAGTTAATATTTTTATAATGTCCTTGAAATGTACATTATCACCAAAACTTAATATTTGCACACAGTATAGCGCAATTATCATTCACTTTAGTTCACATCCTTTTTTTATCATCATAATGTTTTATATTAACAAAGTTTAGTATTGTCACTGCATATATATTATGCCAATTTTCCATCAAATCACATAGGATTAAGCGACACCTTACAGTATTTCTTATTAATATCTACTGTATTATTTTTAGTATCTTATATATTTTAATCTTTGTTTAATTTTGATCATTAGATTAATACCATTATTGTGTAATAACTGAGAGTATGGGGCCCATTTATCAAGCTCTGAACGGAGCTTGTAGGCCTGTGTTTCTGGCGAGTCTTCAGACTCGCCAGAAACACCAGTTATGAAGCAGCGGTCTAAAGACCGCTGCTCCCTAACCCTGTCCGCCTGCTCTGGTGAGGCGGACAGGAATCGCCGGAAATCAACCTGATCGAGTACGATCGGGTTGATTAACACCTCCCTGCTGGCGGCCGATTGGCCGCGAGTCAGCAGGGGGCGGCGTTGCACCAGCAGCTCTTGTGAGATGCTGGTGCAATGTTAAATGCGGAGAGCGTATTGCTCTCCGCATTCAGTGAGGTCTTGCGGACCTGATCCGCACTGTCGGATCAGGTCCGCAAGACCTTTAATAAATAGGTCCCTATATCTAGATGTGTTACAACTTATTATTATTAACAATATGCTTTATTATTGTAATTCATTCCAACCGAACCTTTACTCCCTTACATGGATAACCCCCGTGTATTTTTGTAAGTAGGATAATGCAGCTCTTTTACATAGAATACAACAATCTATACGATCATAGTAAACATACACACTTTCTTCTTGCCACCAATCAGATGGCAGAATTTGAGTGACGTCTGCCTTTTTACACCCTATAAATGGCGGACAAGAAGGAGGCGGCTCCGCCTTTGATAAAGCTTGTTAGCGAAACATATTAGGGGGAGTGAGAATCAGGGGATTCTCTTTTTAACTTGCTTATCAACTTATGCAGATTTTACCTATATTAACTTAGAGAACCGGTGCTTCAGCCACTTTTACTCAACAGCGGGCAGTATCATAGACACTAGCGTAATACCGCTTAAGATTATATTATACTATATTTGTACATAGTATCTTAAGATATTGGTGTTTCAGCATCATTTATGTAAATAGTGGGCAGTGTCTTAGACACTAGCGAAACCGCCTATGATTATATTTTGTTGACATTATATTTGTACATAGTATCCTAAGATATTGGTGTTTCAGCAACATTTATTTAATGAGTGGGCAGTGTTTTAGACACTAGCAAAACCGCTTAAGATTATATTGTATTGACATCCTATTTGTACATAGTATCTCAAGATATTGGTGTTTCAGCAACATTTATTTAATTAGCGGGCAGTGTATTAGACACTAGCGAAACCGCTTAAGATTATATTGGGTTGACACAATATTCTTACTGAGTATTTTAGAACATTATTAACATAAGTGGGCAGCTTATTAAGAATTAAAGGTGTCTATGCTTTCCAATGACTCTATGGGGAATGGGATAATATTGCTCATTTGATATTGTTAGCGGGCAGTGTCCTAGAGACACTTGCGTAATACCGCACTAATATTTTGAGAATTACATATCTCCTCCATATTACCTACTGCACTAAGAAAGCAGGGACCCTGATATTTAAGTACGTCCTCTTTAGAGTGAACGCTAGTCATTATTTATACCCGATGAGAACTGGTTGCTATAGTTTATGCAATATAGTAGGCAGGCAGTGTCCTAGTAACACTAGCGCTATACCTCTATCACCTTAAGATTATAAGGTGTAAGTACGCCATCTCTCACTCAGATGAGAAAGTTTGAATGCTGTTTTTTACATCCCAATACGTTTTTTACATCCAATGTTTCTAGTATATATCTCTGTAATGCTCAGATTATACAGTGTTTACCTTTACCACTAATAGCAGCTCACTATGTACTGTATAACATAGGGATTAGAAGCTGAAACATATTGTTATATTGTATTGGACACTTCAGTACTACTCATCGTTCTACACTGAGAATACCATACTGAGTAACTTAGCCCCTTTGTATATCTCTGGGCTAGTGATATATTTCCCTATACTTTAGCTGTTGCCTTCTGAGGCCTCTCACACTACCAACCTTAGGCAATAACCTGCTGAATTTGACCTAGCTCACCAGGGATTATCTAATACTAACATTGTGAATGTCATATTACTTACGGGCAGCGTTTGCCTAGTCATATCTGTTTCAGACTGATATTGACAATCTAATAAACTGCATATAATAAACTGCATATGTTAGATTTGTGTTTTTATTTGGGTAATTCATCTTTTTAAATTCATTTATTAAAAGTAAATTTTTAAACAACCTTCTTGTTCTTCTTTTTTACGCACATAAGGATTATCTTCTATTTTGATGATTATGAGTGGTTGAGTGCTATTATGTACACGCTTTCTGTAGTGTGACTCTCACATTACTATTTTTGTCTAGTATTTTCAGTGTACAGCACCTCTCCCCCTTTAGAATACTTTATTCACCTGAGCATTTAATTATACTCTTTAGGATTTAGCTAGATAGGGGACTACTCTTAGGGAGTGCCATTATTCATATTCCTTTTAGTAACATACATATACATATCTAAAGATGTATATATTGGAATATATATATATATATATATATATATATATATATATATATATATATATATATATATATGTGTAGATATGTATTTATATATTTATATCTTGTATATATGTATTTACAGACATATTATACACATATAAACACATAAATACATATGTATACATATATAGACATACAGTCATGGCCAAAAATATTGGCACACCTGCGTTTCTGTCAAATAATACACCACTTCACCAAAAAAATTGTTGCAATTAAAAATGTTTAGGCATTCTCATGTTTATTTATTTTGTTTGTATTGATATGACACAAAAAAGTGGGAGAAAAAAAGTCAAATCTGACACATTGCATGCAAAACTCCAAAAATGGACTGGACAAAATTATTGGCACCCTCAATTTAATATTTTGTAGCACACCCCTTGGAAAAAATAACTGAAATCAATTGCTTCCTGTAACCATCAATGAGTTTCTTACACCTCTCTACTGGAATTTTGGACCACTCTTCTTTCACCAACTGCTCCAGGTCTTTCAGATTGGAAGGGTTCCTTGTCCCAAATGCTGTTTTGAGATCTCCTCACAGGTGCTCTATGGGATTGAGATCTGGACTCATTGCTGGCCAGTACAGTACTCTCCAGTACTTTGTCTTAAACCATTTCTGGGTGCTTTTTGATGTGTGCTTTGGGTCATTGTCCTGCTGATGGAGACCCAACTTTCTGACACTGGGCCCTACATTGCACCACAAAATTGTTTAGTAGTCTTCAGATTTCATAATGCCATGCACACAGCCAAAACATCCAGTGACTGAAGCAGCAAAGCAACCCCAAAACATCAGTGAACCTCCACCATGTTTGACTGTAGGAACTGTATTCTTTTCTTTAAAAGCCTCATTTCTTTTTCTGAAAACAGCAGAATGATGGGCTTTACCAAAAAGCTGTCATTTTGTTTCGTCTGTCCACAGCACATTCTCCCAAAAGAATGTTGGCTTCCTCAGGTAGGTTTTAGCAAACTCCAATCTGGCTTTTTTATGTTTCTGTCTCAGCAGTGGGGTCCTTCTGGGTCTCCTACCATAGCATCCCTTTTCATTCAGATGACGACGTATAGTGCAAGCTAACACATTTGTACCCTGTGCCTGAAGGTCAGCTTGAATTTGTCTGGAAGTTGATCAAGGTTCTTTATCCACCATTCGAAAAATCCTTTGTTACAATCTTTGATCAATTTTTCTCTTTTGTCCACATCCAGGGAGATTAGCTACAGTGCCATAGGCTGTAAAATTCTTGACAATGTTGCGCACAGTGGACACACGAACATTAAGATCTCTGTAGATGGACTAGTAACCTTGAGATTGTCCATTCTTTTCCACAATTTTTGTTCTCAAATCCTCAGACAATTCTTTGGTGCTCTTTCTTTTCTCCATGCTCAGTGTGGCACACAGAGACACACAACAAAAAGGTTGAGTCAATTTTTCACCATTTTAACTGGTTGCCGGTGTGATTTCTATATTGTCAGCATCTGTTAATTGATACAGGTGAGTGTAATTACAAATTACAGAAGCATCACAAGCTTGGAATAAAATAATTTCTTACAATTTTGAGAAGGTGTCAATAATTTTGTCCAGTCCATTTTTGGAGTTTTGAGAGGAATGTGTCAGATTTGGCTTTTTTCTCTCCACTTTTTTGTGTCAGACCAATACAAACAAAATAAATAAACATGAGAATGCCTAAACATTTTTAATTGCAACAATTTTCTTGGTGAAGTGGTACTATTTGACAGAAATGCAGGGGTAGATTTTTTTTTTTTTTTAAATCATGCACAGACAGTGAATCTTACACAATCCAGTCATTCAAGCCTTTATATCACAGGTGTGACATTTATAATTGCTCTTCCGGTGAAATATAATGGACATAAGTGAGCAAGGAGGCTAGTAAAAAGTTAGAGTGCTATAAATGTATCACATATTTTACTATAGAGTAATATAAAGTATAATATAGGGTGGGAGATGGTAAATTTAAAGTTATTTTATAGTCATTTTTAACATAAATGTATCAATGATTTACAAACGATTTCCATGCAAAATAAATGTTATTTACAATTGTTATTATGTTAGCAATTTGTACATTGTTTTGCGGTCCAGGAATACACCCCTTGATTGCTGTTTAGCTTATCTCTTTTGTTGTGGCCAATTAGGGCAAATATAAATAAGCACATATTGGACAATCGTTAAGCAGCATGTAGGATGGTCAGAAAGTGCTCCAGTCTCTATGTGGCAAATCTAAAAAATTTAGAGTTAAAAGGACAGTCAACTCCAAAATGTTTATTGTTTAAAAAGATAGATAATCCCTTTATTACCCATTCCCCAGTTTTGCACAGCCAACACTGTTATATAAATATACTTTTAACCTCTGTGATTACCTTGTATCTAAGCCTCTTTTGATATCCCCTTGATCACATGGCTTCTCAGGAGAGAGCACAATGTTATCTATATGGTCCACATGAACTAGCAGTCTCTTGCTGTGAAAACCTAATAAAAAAACAACACGTGATAAGAGACTGTCTGTAGTGGCTTAGAAACAGGCAAAAATTTACGCCTAGATTTAGAGTTCTGCGTCAGCCGTCAAAACCAGCGTTAGGGGCGCCTAACGCTGGTTTTGGCCTACCGCTGGTATTTAGAGTCTTGTAGGAAAGGGTCTAACGCTCACTTTCCAGCCGCGAATTTTCCATACCACAGATCCCCTTACGTCAATTGCGTATCCTATCTTTTCAATGGGATCTTTCTAACGCCGGTATTTAGAGTCTTGGCTGAAGTGAGCAGTAGAAATCAAACGACAAGACTCCAGCCGCAGAAAAAAAGTCAGGATTTAAGAGCTTTCTGGGCTAACGCCGGTTCATAAAGCTCTTAAAGGGACATAATACGCTTATGCTAAATCACTTGAAACTAATGCAGTATAACTATAAAAAGCTGACAGGAAAATATCACCTGAGCATCTCTATGTAATAAAGGAAGATGTTTTACCTCACAATCTCCTCAGCTCAGCAGAGTAAGTTCTGTGTAAAAAGTTATACTCAGCTGCTCCCAGCTGCAGGTAAAAAAAAATAAAAAAATGAAGAAATGAAGAAATGAAAAGCAGCCAATCAGCATCAGCAGTGCTGAGGTCATGAACTCTTACTGTGATCTCATGAGATTTGACTTAACTCTCATGAGATTTCATAGTAAGCTTCCTTTACCTGATTGGTGAAATAATAGGAGAGTGCATGAGGCTCATCCCCTTATCTGTCCTAGGACAGACACGCTAAAATTCTGCTTAGAAATCCTTTACAATGGGAGGTGGCTACTGAGGAACTTTTGAGGTAAAATATCTTTCTTTTTTACATAGAGATGTTCAGGAGATATTTTCTAGTCAGCTTTTTACAGCTATGCTCCAGCACTTTAAAGTGTTTAAACATTTCAGTATTATGGCCCTTTAACTACTGTGCTCTAAAGTACACTAACACCCATAAACTACCTATGTACCCCTAAACCGAGGCCCCCCACATCGCCGCTACTCTATTAATTTTTTATAACCCCTAATCTGCCGACCACACACCGCCACAACCTACATTATCCCTATGTACCCCTAATCTGCTGCCCCTAACATCGCCGACCTCTACATAATATTTATTACCCCCTAATCTGCCCCCCCCAACATCGCCGCTACCTACCTACACTTATTAACCCCTAATCTGCCGACCGGAACTCACCGCTACTATAATAAATGTATTAACCCCTAATCCGCCTCACTCCCGCCTCAAAAACCCTATAATAAATAGTATTAACCCTTAATCTGCCCTACCTAACATCGCCGACACCTAACTTCAAGTATTAACCCCTAATCTGCCGACCGGACCTCGCCGCTACTCTAATAAATGTATTAACCCCAAAAGCTAAGTCTAACCCTAACACTAACACCCCCCTAAATTAAATATAATTTAAATCTAACGAAATAAAATAAATCTTATTAAATAAATTATTCCTATTTAAAGCTAAATACTTACCTATAAAATAAACCCTAATATAGCTACAATATAAATAATAATTATATTGTAGCTATTTTAGGATTAATATTTATTTTACAGGCAACTTTGTATTTATTTTAACCAGGTACAATAGCTATTAAATAGTTAATAACTATTTAATAGTTACCTAGTTAAAATAATTACAAAATTACCTGTAAAATAAATCCTAACCTAAGTTACAATTAAACCTAACACTACACTATCAATAAATTAATTAAATAAACTATCTACAATTATCTACAATTAAATCAACTAAACTAAATTACAAAAAAACAAACACTAAATTACAAAAACAAACAAACACTAAATTACAAAAAATAAAAAAAGATTACAAGAATTTTAAACTACTTACACATACTCTAAGCCCCCTAAAAAAATAACAAAGCCCCCCAAAATAAAAAAATGCCCTACCCTATTCTAAAATAAAAATTTAACCGCTCTTTTACCTTACCAGCCCTTAAAAGGGCCTTTTGCGGGGCATGCCTCAAAGAAAACAGCTCTTTTGCATTTAAATAAACATACAATACCCCCCCCCAACATTACAACCCACCACCCACATACCCCTAATCTAATCCAAACCCCCCTTAAAAAACCTAACACTAAGCCCCTGAAGATCTTCCTACCTTGTCTTCACCACGCCGGGTATCACCGATCCGTCCAGAAGAGGGTCCGAAGGTCCGAAGTCTTCCTCCTATCCGGCAAGAAGAGGTCCAGAAGAGGCTCCGAAGTCTTCATCCTATCCGGCAAGAAGAGGAGATCCGGACCAGCAAACATCTTCATCCAAGCGGCATCTTCTATCTTCTTCCATCCGGCGCGGAGCGGGACCATCTTGAAGCAGCCGACGCGGATCCATCCTCTTCTAACGACGTCCTAAGTCCGAATGAAGGTTCCTTTAAATGACGTCATCCAAGATGGCGTCCCTCGAATTCCGATTGGCTATCAGCCAATCGGAATTAAGGTAGGAAAAATCTGATTGGCTGATTGAATCAGTCAACAGATTCAAGTTCAATCGGATTGGCTGATCCAATCAGCCAATCAGATTGAGCTCGCATTCTATTGGCTGATCGGAACAGCCAATAGAATGCGAGCTCAATCTGATTGGCTGATTGGATCAGCCAATCCGATTGAACTTGAATCTGATTGGCTGATTCAATCAGCCAATCAGATTTTTCCTACCTTAATTCCGATTGGCTGATAGAATCCTTCAGGGGCTTAGTGTTAGGTTTTTTAAGGGGGGTTTGGGTTAGATTAGGGGTATGTAGGTGGTGGGTTGTAATGTTGGTGGGGGTATTGTATGTTTATTTAAATGCAAAAGAGCTGTTTTCTTTGGGGCATGCCCCACAAAAGGCCCTTTTAAGGTCTGGTAAGGTAAAAGAGCTGTTACATTTTTATTTTAGAATAGGGTAGGGCATTTTTTTATTTTGGGGGGCTTTGTTATTTTTTTAGGGGGCTTAGAGTAGGTGTAATTAGTTTAAAATTCTTGTAATCTTTTTTTATTTTTTGTTTTTAGTTGATTTAATTGTAGATAGTTTATTTAATTAATTTATTGATAGTGTAGTGTTAGGTTTAATTGTAACTTAGGTTAGGATTTATTTTACAGGTAATTTTGCAATTATTTTAACTAGGTAGCTATTAAATAGTTCTTAACTATTTAATAGCTATTGTACCTAGTTAAAAAAATACAAAGTTGCCTCTAAAATAAATATTAATCCTAAAATAGCTACAATATAATTATTATTTATATTGTAGCTATATTAGGGTTTATTTTACAGGTAAGTATTAAGCTTTAAATAGGATTAATTTATTTAATAAGAATTATTTTATTTCGTTAGAATAAAATTATATTTAACTTAGGGGGGTGTTAGTGTTAGGGTTAGACTTAGCTTTAGGGGTTAATACATTTATTAGAGTAGCGGTGAGGTCCAGTCGGCAGATTAGGGGTTAATAATTGTAGGTAGGTGGCGGCGATGTTGATTAGGGGTTAATAAATATAATATAGGGGTCGGCGGTGTTAGGCGCAGCAGATTAGGGGTACATAGGGATAACGTAGGTTGCGGCGGTGTACGGAGAGGCAGATTAGGGGTTAAAAATAATATGCAGGTGTCAGCAATAGCGGGGGCGGCAGATTAGGGGTTAATAAGTGTAAGGCTAGGGGTGTTTAGACTCGGGGTTCATGTTAGGGTGTTAGGTGCAGACTTAGGAAGTGTTTCCCCATAGGAAACAATGGGGATGCGTTAGGAGCTGAACGCTGCTTTTTTGCAGGTCAAACTGCCCCATTGTTTCCTATGGGGGAATCGTGCATGAGCATGTTTTTGAAGCTGGCCGCGTCCATAAGCACTGCTGGTATTGAGAGTTGCAGTGCGGTAAATATGCCTGTACGCTCCCTTTTTGGAGCCTAACGCAGCCCTTCTGAGAACTCTAAATACCAGCGTTATTTAAAAGGTGCGGGGGAAAAAAAGCACGCGTAGCTAACGCACCCCTTTGGCCGCAGAACTCTAAATCTAGGCGTTAGAGTTTTAAATGTTATATAGTATATTAACATAACAATGGGCAAGATAACAAGTAGCGCGTTTTGAGTTTTTCGCGATCATATTTCCATTGTGCAGGTATTACAAGTCTTGAAAAATCACGATTGCGTACGTGCATTTGCCTTTTAAGCAACAATCCTTTCCACACTCGTAGTTAAAAGCGTTGTGCAACATACTGTAAAAGTTTCACAAAACACTTAAAAAATACATTACAAAGTACAGTTACACTCATATTAACACTGTCAAATAAAAATTATTATTAAAAAATTGTACACAAAAGTTATAAGGGCTCAAAGATACGAGATCTCAGGTGTTAGAGAAAAAAAAAACTATGCAGGGATTTTACACTGACATACATACACATAGAGAAACATGGATTTATATGTATAGAGATATGTTAAACTATGGAGATAATGAAACTATTTTACATTACAATCTTATGCACATTAAACAATATTTCAGAGGGATTTTCAAAGAGATTTTCGCATATAGATCTCGAGATATCTAGACATATATATATATATATTCAGATACATATCTTGCAATAAATAGATATATCAGTCAAAAAGTCATCACATACATAGAGAAATATTTATTTAGAATTAAAAAGAACATATTCCGTTGCAAAAACATTTTCGCAATTTGAAACATTCGCATTTTCATGTACACTTTCGAGGAGAATATGTCATTTGCGCAACAGATTAGTTTTTTTTTTTTTTTTTTCTACTCGTCTTCTCCATTGACTTCTATGGGGAATATATAAAGGCGCACATGATGTTGTGGCTTAATGCGCACGCAAAATAAATCATAGCTGCACAACCCCAAATGCAAAAAAGCCATAACGCCCGCTGAGTTTTCGTAACTGATTAGCCGCGCGACTTGTAATCCTGCCTTATGTTGGTTGTGCAGAACTGGGAAATGGGTAGTAAAGGTGTTTTCTATCTTTTTAAACAATAACAATTTTGGTGTTGACTGTCCCTTTAAAGTACAAGAAGGCAATATACATACTGAAAGTGCAATGCAAATGTATTCACTGTATATAAAAGAACAGTCTACTTGAAAATTTTTACTGTTTAAAAAGATACATAATCCTATTATTACCCATTCCCCAGTTTTGCATAACCACTGTTATATTAATATACTTTTTACTCCTGTGATTACCTTGTATCTAAGCCTCTGCAGGCTTTTCCTTTATCTCAGAGCTTTTTTACAAACTTGCATGTGAGCCAATTAGGGCTAGTTTCTGCATAACTCCACGGGAGTGAGCATAATGTTATCTATATGGCACACATGAACTAGCACTGTTTAACTGTGAAAAGCTAATAAAATGCACTGAAATACGCCTAAGAGCCTAGCAAGGTTTAGCCTTAAACAAAGAATGCCAATAGAATGCCAAGAGAACAAAGTAAATTTAATTTTGACTTTACTGCCCCTATAAGTCAGGAGAATGTTTCTTTAGAATAGCACTTATTACTGTTTAAAAAAAAGTTGGAATTATGAGTGGTACAATTTATAGATTAGTTAGTATTGGAGTTAAAGGGACATTAAAAACCTTATAATTACAATACATTCCTATTATATTGCTATAGAATAACATCTGAGACATGTCTTACATTTTTAAAACAAGTTAATTAACACTCATTTTTTGGAACTTATTTTTCAATTGCCAATTTGTTTCATAATGGATAACTAAATATTTTATAAAAAAAATAGGTATTTTAAGTGACATATGATATGAGTTTATTCAAGAAGACCACTTGATCCCAGTGACTGCAGCAGAAGGAATGTGACTTTGTGGCTGAGTTGGGTTTATCTCATATTTTTATCTTATTGCAACTAAATACAGGTAGGACTTGTTTTACAACGGTTCAATTTACACCGTTTCAGAATAACAACCTTTTTATCCAGTCATGTGACTGCTATTGAAAAGCATTGAGAAGCAGTGCATTTATTAAAATAGCCAGTAGGTGGAGCTGTCCACTTGTGTTGCAGCAAAGCTAAGCAAGCTGAAATTAATCAGTTTAACCAGACCTGAGCTATCGAGCAGATTTCAAAGGAACAAGATCTTCCTGTCTATAAATCAGTCCAGATTAGAATGCATAGAAAGAACTGTTTGCAGAAAAATGCAAGTGAAGTCTGTGTTGTGTGATTATTTTATTAGGTTTATAATGCTGTTTAGCATTTAAAGTCTTCATTTCAAAGCTTTAAAAATAATGTATTAGGTATTACTTATGACAATTTTGAGAGGGGCCTGGAACCTATCTCCCTCACTTCCCACTGACTTACATTATAAACTGGGTTTCAATTTACAACAGTTTCGATTTACAACCATTCCTTCTGGAACCTAACCCCGGCGTAAACTGAGGGCTACCTGTATACTGATTATGTTTGGCAATGGAAACATATTTTTACTAGTGGCAAAGAGAGTTAACAAAATCAATGTTACCATGTACCTTTCGATCCAACCATTTCTCATGCATACACAATGATGTCACTCTAATGGCCTATTTCACTTTTTAAATCACATTATGTGCTGTTAAGCAATCACACTGGGAAATAAAATAGAAAGGTAAATATGTTTCAATTGTTAATTCACATGCTGCTTAAATATTTGTATAGTTTTGTATGTAGGAGTGGTTGTGGTATAATGCATAATCAAGGGAAGAATTAACTGTATAAATTGTAATATGTGACATTTTCTGTAACTTGTCATCTTAATAAAATATAAAATCACACCAACTCTAACCATCAACAATGAAACCAGTTCTTCAAACCGCCAACACAGCTTAAAATTCGGCTACAGGCAGGTTATTATATCATCAATCAAATGTGTCAATGTGTCATGATGTATCATTCAGTAATTGTTGTTTCTATAACTACTACAACTAGAAAAGCAAATGCAAATTGTTTTATGGACCTATTAAAAACAATTTTATTAACTTTTGAATGCATTCTTGTTCTAAGTTAAACTGCATCTATTACATTTCTAAAACTGGTTTAATTGAACTTAAAGGGATATTAAACAGTACTCCTTCAGTAAAACCAAATATATTAAATCAAAGCAAACCTAAAAAGAAACAGATTGTGAATAAACAACAACAAACAACTTACTTGTTTCCTTGCATAATGAGCACTTAGAAATTCTCAGTGTAACCCCCTGCCCTCGGTGTGATATGGGAGCTGACATCTTGGAAACTTAGGATACATTCTGACTGATCTAGGCATGAGCAAGTCTGACTCCCTGCTATCTAGTCTATTCACTTAGGGGGTGATTTATCAAGCGGAGGTGGAAAGGGGTGCACATACGCGCCCCTGTCCGCCGCAGATCGCCTCTGGTGGGCTGAATTCCCCTGGCAGAATTCATCATTGCCCACGAGCGCTATTTTGCGCTCGAGTGCAATCCCGCCCCCTGCCCATGCACAGCAAATCATGGGAAGGAGCTGTCAATCTCCCCGGTCGGATTAGACTGCAGAGATCGTTTTTTTCCACTTTAGAAGTGGCGAAAGATTGTTAAATATGGCGTGCAGGTTCTCTTGTGAGAACCTGCAGCCGTAGGGGCTCAAAGGCTGGTGAAAGCCTTTGATAAATTGTCCCCTAAATAGTAACCAGCCTAGAAGTTTTATGACATAAGGCTAAGATAAACCTTCATGCAGAGGCTCCTCCTCATTGTAAGGATGTGATAGGAAGTAATGGGCACTGCACAAATGTAAGGGAAAAAAAAGAAATAAAAGGTAAAATCCATTTAAATAGATGAATATTACACATATTGCAATTATTTATTAAGTATAAGACACAGCCTAGTGCTTTTTTATTACAACAATGAAACAGACTGTTTAACATTCCTTTAAAGGGACAGTAAACCTACAAAATAATGTTACATAATTCTGCACATAGTGCAGAATTATATAACATTAGCTTAGCGCCAAGTTTATAAATAAAACTATTGCAGAGATATTATATTAAAAAATGCAATTATCCTGACCGCCGCTCCTGGCTCTACTGAGGGGGGTCTTAATTTGCACTTAGTAAACCTACAAAATAATAGTGCAGAATTATATAACATTAGCTTAGCGCCAAGTTCTAATGAGCGGGTCTTAATTTGCATAAGTGCATTGTGAGCACGCTGTCTAGTCACAACCGGCCCGATCGCGCCATTAAACTGAATGTAGCTCGCTCCCGCTCTGGTCTGGTAAAGGGATTGAGCCACATTCAGTTTAATGGAACGATCGGGCCGGCTGTGACTAGACAGGGTGACCGCGATGCGCTTTAACTCCCAAATACGGCTGTAATGTGATCCCTGATTTTGAAAAAACAAAACACGGAAAGCACTTAGTTGCAGTAATGATATTCAAGTATTTTACAACAAGTCTCAACTCTCTACCTTCAAGTTGAGTCTTAAGTCCTTGCAAGATACTTTTAAGTTGTCTCAAGTCAAGTCTCAAGTCTGGAAGCCAACATTAAAGGGACATTGTACACTAGAGTTTTCTTTGCATAAATGTTTTGTAGGTGATCCATGTATATAGCCCATACAATTTTTTTTTTTAAATGTATAGTTCTGCTTATTTTTACATAACATTGCACTGATTTTCAGACTCCTAACCAAAGATTTAGAAGTAGACTGTTGTCTGCCTACTCCAGTTTGCTCCTGTTTGTGTAATGGGTTTTTTCATATGCAGAGGAAGGGGGGGGGGTCTGCTCTTTTTGCCTTCCAGACCATTTCAGTGGGTGTTCCAGCTTAACCTCATCAGCAATGCTAAATTGGGAGCTTCTAAGTAAGTTTTTAAAAGGTTTTATACTATATTTTAGATTAGTATCGGTGCATATTCTTCTTTATAGTAGTGTCTCTGACATGCAGTTATATGGAAATTGGTGTATACTGTCCCTTTAACAGGAAAAAAGGAGGTGGTGTTGGGGTGTGTGGGGGGAGTTTCAATAACTAAAAAAATCAAATAGACATGCACAAAGTTAGTTAAAAAATTTTTTTTATCATAGGCAACTCAACAAGGCTTTATTTAAACAAAGCTGTGCTGTTAATCAAATTTATCAAGATTGCATTTTAGAAAAACTGAAGATGCAAGTCCTGTTGCTAAAACTATACAAGACCTGGGCTGAGTCACTGCGTCATTTATTGCAAGTCGAGTCATTGAGGTCAATTTATTAAATGGTGAGCAGACGTGATTCGCTATAGCGAATCATGTCCACTCGACATCGCTAAATGCTGACAGCATACGCTGCTGGACTTTATAATTGCACAATCATTTCTAGTTAAATGCTTGTGCAATGCTACCCCCTGCTCACCGGCGGCCAATCGCAGCTAACAGGGGGTGTCAATCATCCCGATCGTATCGTATCCGGATGATTTCAATCCACCACCTAAAAGGTGGCAGAGACGTTAAGGAGCAGCGTTCTTACCAGAAACAATGGGTGTTAAATCGTGCTTGTTCAATCTAGCCTATTGAAGTGACTTGAGTCAGAGTCAATTGACTTGAGTGTACATCACTGCTTAGTGGCTAATAAAAAAAAACCAAAAAAAAACAGTCCTGGACTTGCTTAAATAGTCCTGAATTGTTGTTCCTGTTGATATTTTAGCTCCCAGATGTTTAGTTCCCACAACTCAGGTATGCATATTTAACTAGAAAGCTTGCTTATCTATTTATTGGCCAACTGCAGCACCTGTTCATATCTCAGGGTTACATTTTAGTCCCAATGGGGCAATCTCAGCCTTAAATCTTTCCAAGGCCATTAGGTTGGATAACAACAACTATTATTTATCAGCTGTTACTAATCAGTGTGTAATAAAATAAAGTGCTTTGAGTCTTCTAGAGGAGAAAAGTTGTGTATAATTAATTTAATTATTATTTTTATTTAAAGTGACAGTAAGCACCCTGAGAATGTAATATAAATGCTTAATTATGCAAAGTAAAACAACTTTGCAATATTAATTATTTATTTTGCCCCCTTTTCCTGTAATCTACATCTAAACATTGTGTTTTTTTGAGTCCTAAAAACTGAAAAAGCACATGTCAGGTTTCATAAGCCTAACCTTGCCACATATGTTTCCCTAATGTACCGTTTGTTATCTTATCTTTTCTGATGAAGCCAAATAATGGAGAAATTGTTAACATAATGACAGTGGCAATGCCTGTCCAGATAGATGCATCCAATTGAGGAAAGTTGTAGGTGGATTCTGACCACTGAAAAACAATTGCTTCAATAAATATATTAATCTTTTCTAGTACGGTTCAGTCTCTTCTGATATGTAAATCTTTTGTACTGCAGACAAATTTTGTCATTTCAAGATGGTTACTGTCCCCTTAAAGAGACGTCAAACTCAAGTGTAATTTCCATAAAATGTTTAATTAGGCATAGTGAAAAGGCTTTGCATTGCAATTCAATTATTTATTTATTTATTTATTTTTTTTAATTATTATTTTTATTGAGGCATTACAGGCAAAGGATCACAATGAATATCAGATACAGAACAATATCAAATACATGCTGTCATTCCAGAGAAGAGATAAACCTTGATAAACAACTCGACTATACAATATTGTTTTGCCAATTGGATTGTCAACCTTCTAATGTACTCAGAGGCCACTCTTGGACCCCATAATTAAACAAAATGATACCGGTATAGAAGGTTATCTGATACTAAAGGAGACCGCTCTTGGGCCTCAAAACAAGCCTCTTTTTTTATTTTTTGTTTAACATCTAAAATACACACTATGAACTTTAAGGTAGGGTTTAACGGTTATATGTATGTGCTGAATTATAGCTGATTATCCCCTAGTAGGTTGCAAGCCATAACAATAGAGGGAATGCCATCGATGTATAGTAAGAGTCATTTCCAAATACCCCAACTAAAACTAAAGCGGTAGCACTAATAAGGGAGCTGAGGGGACTAACATGACATCAAGGATATATATTACAAGGGAGTCTGGATACCTAAAATTGGAAGCAAATATGCTATCTCTCAATTACTGAGCCGTATTAGGCCCTATTAGTCTCTGCCAAAAGGGCAGAGTTGTTAAGGTCACAAAATTATATTGTAAATTGAGCGTACAATAAGTGCAGGGAGGTCAAATATCAGTATGCTATTTTATGCTAGGAGATCTCCTTATTTGGGTGGTATCTATATTAAACTGTGGCAATTGCTGCAACCTCAGTACACCCACCCTACTTATGCATAAAGTTGAAAGTATTAGCTAGGTCCTAAACCCATACATTATGGTCTTCATGCAGACAATAACCTACCACTGTAAATCAGAGTGAGCTCAATCTCTGATCAATACACTAAAAGTATTATACTGTTGTGTTATAGTGAGTCTCCTCAGGCCATGATCAAAATCAAGATGCACCACTCCGGCCGCAAGCAGTGCTGCTCTAATATTGAAAATAAGACCTCAGGCCCATTATCTGGGTTATCATAAAGGCATAAAATTAACACTAGTAGTATTATGAACTAATACCGAAACCATACATACAATTAACTAGGTGGTAGGAGCAGCTCTATAATAGACAAACATATTGATAGGGTGCTAGCCATACCATAGAAGCAGCACAAGTTAGCAATTACCGCAGAGTAGGATATGGCATACATAATAGCTGATAATTGTGCGATCCAACAGACATTTTCATAGTGAGTCTATAGTAACTTATAGTCTACCACCTTATGGGAGATATGGAGAATTTAAACAGTGTCAAGCATTCAAGTAGGTACTCTCAAGTAAAAGAATGATGGTAAGGGGAAGAAAAAAATTAAAATGTTTTTGTCAGATGTGAGTCTCTAGGCACCAAGCAAGTAGCTATGCAGTTCCAGAATATAGCTATTGTGATTAATAGGGTAGTAATGTTCACTGCAGGCTGCCATAGGACCTTTAGGAGTGTTTTTGGATACCTTTCAGCCTATTCCTAAGCGTCGAAAAACATACCCCACTGTAAAGCTAGCAGTCTCAATTTTCCCCAAGCTCATACACAGGTACTCCTCATGGGGAGAGGGGGTTTCATGCTGGTAAAGTAATATGCCGTTGTTTAGCCACGGATCTCCTTGTATCCCTCTCTGAAGCGCAATCTTAGCTGTCAGTTTTTGCTCAATCTGTCCATCATCAAGGGACAGTGCACGGAGCTGAGTATCATATACTGCAGTATGCAGCAACTGTATATTCTCTAAAGGTTCGTCCCTTCTTTCTCGGACTGTAACCGAATGACACTGCAGCACAGTACATGGCTCCGTCGGGGGGCCACTCCGGAACATGACCAGGTGTGTCCTGGCATCCGCACTCCCAGCCATCAGCAAAGGGGCCACCAATCCGCCGTCCCCCAGTGATTCAGCATGGTGAAGGGTAAGTGCTGTGTGGAGCTCTCCATTCTTAGGTAAAACATCTATGCTTCCTCCATAAGTGATAGAGTTTCCGGCTTCTCATGCAAATTTTTCTGGAAGGTAGCTGGATTCCCATCAGTAGGTGCAGTATCTTGTCCTCCACCCGGATTGCAGCAGGGGTCTGTCAGGGAGGTGCGCACAGCCGGGAGGTCCGAGGGAGCATTGAAAGCGTCTCTAATGGCATCCGAAAAGGCTTCTTGATAGTAGGCAAGTAGGTCGCCTAGTTCCCTAAGCAATTGGGTGGCTTCCATGATATATATGTCAGTTTCAGGGGACAATCAGCTTGTACTATTTTAGGTGAAATTCTGTAAAGCACATTGAGTGCTGCGTAACGACAGGACCAAGGGCGTCCTGCCGGGGGGTTTAGAGTAGGCCAAGAATGTAAAATGGCTCCAGGCGCCGATGCCAGCAGTTATCCTTTGAAAATGATATTCAGTAGATGCAGAGTTTAATTCACACTTCAGTTCCAGTAAAATATTAGGTGGATCGATGAGCTAAGATGTGAATTTCTATGATTTACAAGAGAAGGCTGCAGCAGCATACAGCTATGCGACTGAACATGGCCGCTGCCCGGAAGTTCCCCCTCAATTATTTATTTTGCCTGTTGTTGCTGTAATTTATTTCTAAAAACTGTAGTTTTTTCCCCTACCCCAGACATGCTGAAGTACATTGCATGGAATACATAACAAAGACATGGGAAGAACTCACTTCTATGTATCCCTTTTTAGCAGCAGCAAAGGAGGTAAGATAATTAGATAAATACTTAAACAATTTTGAATGCAGATATTTTCAATGTAGTAATTAGTTTCTGATACATTAAAGTGATGGTAAACTGTCCCCTTTTTAAAATCAGATCTGGAATGTAAGCGCTATTTTAGATGGAGTTTAATTCATTAGCTGTAATGAAGATGCGCTATAACTTACTTTTTATTATTGATATGAAATTCAAATACTGCATGCTCCTCCGCCCACTTCAAAAGTAAAATTTTCTGTGAGCTAACAGATTGAATTGTTGTCCAATCAGCGCTCTCCCCATATGGCGCTTTTGTTGTAGCTAGAGCATTGATTGGAGAGTAATTCAATCATTTAGCTGACAGGAAAATTGACTTTTGAAGTGGGTGGTGTAACGTGGGGTATTTGAATTTCATATCTATATTAATAACTAAGTTATAGCGCATCTTCATTGCACATGATGAATAAAACTCCATCTAAAATAGTGCTTACATTCCAGATCTGATTTTAAAAAGGGGAGAGTTTACCATCACTTTAATAAAAACTGCTTTAATGTCTGTTTAAAGGAATATTCTATTGCTAAATTAAAATGCTTTCATTCGTTATTCCATTTTGTTGTATCACTTTTCCTTTCATTTTCAGTTTATATTGGGGGGAAAAAAACGCTTGTTGCTGCTCCAAAGCAGAACATAACTGGTTATTTGCTTCTTTCTGTATATACTGTCTTTAATTGGATCAATGGCTCAGGAGCTGCTTTGGCAGGACTTTGACTGTGTGTTTAACTTATTTACACAGGGTTTAGACACACAGGTTGAGTTTACATTACTGGTCTTACCCATTTTCAGAAATCGGATAAATAAAAAGCTGTTAGATTTTTTTTCTTTTGGGCTAGCCAGAGTACAGAATTGGTAGTTTGTTGTATGCTGGAATTAGTAAACTCAAATCTACGGCTCACTCTCCTTGGTGTTAGGCAGTGGTGTTGGCAGGGGGCAGGGGGGTACTAGCCTTCTTCGCATAATGTCTGGCCCCCCCATGTGCCCCCAAATGGGAGTTCCCGCCACCACTCTGCCCAGGCACTACTGCAGCTCCAGCCAACCCTGCCCATGACACGCCTGGCCCCACTTGCAACAAACCCAGTCTCGCTCTCCCAACATGACCCCTCCAAAAAATAACCTTTGGGGATGCCACTAGTGTAAATGGGCAAAATGTCAAATTAATACTGATATTTTAAACTTTAAAACATCTTTTAAAAAAAGTAAAATAATTAAGATTTATTTATTCTAATATTTTAAATATAAATGCTATAAATATTAATATTTAATATATGATATACTTTTTTGATTCTATCCATTATCAACTTGATTGTGAAAAAAAATATATCATTTCTAATCATCTAATTGGAACAATTAGAGTTCAGGCCATTCTTTATTTTTCATTATGATATCTGATTTAATTAAAGGAGTAAGAAACCCCAATTTTTTTTAATTTTTTTTCATGATTCAGTGCATGCAGTTTTAAGCAACTTTCTAATTTACTCCTATTATCAATTTGTCTTCATCTTACGGACCGACCCATTTTTGGTTCAGACCCTGAGTAACACTTGATTCAGCAAGCGCTACCTGGCTGCTGAACCAAAAAATGGGCTGGCTCCTTAGCTTACATTCCTGCTTTTCAAATAAAGATACCAAGAAAACGAAGAAAAAATGCTAATTGAGTAAATTCGAAAGTTGCTTTAAATTGTATGCTCTATCTGAATCATGAAAGAAAAAAAATTGGGTTTCATATCCCTTTAAGTTTTCTTACATAGTCCATCAAGTTCAACCTATAAAGAGACTACCTGATTTATAATAAAGAAGCTGATAAACTGACATTAAACAAATACAAGAGTAACCCATTTACCAAGCAATCATATCCCTGAATTCTGTTTTTAGCCAGAAATGAATCTAAGCCATTTTGAAATGTACCTAAGGTATTGGCAAGCACTACCTCCTTGGGCAAGATGTTCCACAATTTGATTGCTTTTACTGCATAAAAAAACCTTTACATTGCTAGAGGTTAGATCTTCTTTTCTCTAGCCTTAAAGGGACATTACGGTCAAAATTTAAATGAACATAGCTGAATTACATTTTTGAATAAAAACATATTTACAATGTACATGTATTGGCAAAAATGCTTCTAGTAAAAGTTATCACTGTTTTAGTGTTAATATTTTTATCTGCACGTGCATATGAAGCATTGCTAGGTATTCTCAGCGCACCGGCATTTTAAATAATGCAGCTGTTTAGAGCACTAGTAGGGCTTGTATCATGTCAGCAATTAACAAATTGAGTCATTACCAGATGGTACAAGCATCTAAGGTACTCTGAGCAAGGGCTGTGTTTAAAATGCTGGTGCACGGTGCACACTTAAATACACTTTTGAAATGACTATAGCTTTTATTAGAAGCATTTTTTGCTAAAACATGCATATTACAAAAATGCTTCTATTCAAAACTGGAATGCATCCGTGTGGATTCCAATTCTGGCTGGACTGTCCCGTTAAATTGTGACCTCTTGTCACAAACAATAGCCTTGGAATAAAAAGCCCTTCCTCCAACTATGTATGTGGGCCTTGAATATATTTATATAAAATAATAATATTACCGCTCATTCACCTTTTTTCTACAGTAAACAGACCCAATTTGGCAAACATCTCTTCATATCCTCTATTTCCCCTTATTAGTTGTGTAGCCCTTCTCTAATTCTGCAATGCCCTTTTTTAAATTAGTCACAAGAACAGCAATTCATACTCAAAGTGAGGTCTTACCAGAGATTTATACAGTGACAGGACTGTGCTTTCTTCTCTTGTGTCTATTCCTCTTTTAATACATGCTAGTATTTTATTAGCCTTAGAAGCCGCTGCCTTGCATTGCACACGTTTTATCTATAAGTACATCTAAATCCTTTTCCTCCTCTGTTTTTGGATTAATTTAGGGCCAGATTACAAGTGGAGGGCAAACATTTGCAAGCGATATCTGGTTTTCCTGATTGTTTGCACTCAGGTTAAATTGCGTTCGTATTATGAGTTGAAAGTAAAGACGACCACTAGAGCGCAATCGTGTTTTACCCTAGAATGATTACCGTGGCTTCAGAGCTATGGATAACTGTTTTAAGAAAATAAAAAGTGTCACTAAACACATCAAAAATACATTACAAAATACAATTACACTCATAGTAACACCATCTAATACAAAATATTAAAAAAATATTGCATAAAAAGTTCAAAGATGTCTCAGGTGTTAGAAAAAAGACAGGTAAAGGGCCTTAACATAGAATTACATACATATACATGTCTAAAAATGTATATGTATATATATATATATATATATATATATATATACATATATATACACACATATATATATACATACAGATGTATTTATGTATTTATTTGTGTGTATATGTATTTACAGACATATATACACATTTAAACAAATATATACATATGTAAACACATGGGGGTCGATTTATCAACCCGTCAAGCTGCTAATTCCGCACGAGCTTTCAGGCTCGCCGGAATCAAGAGTTAAGAAGCAGTGGTCATAAGCCCGCTGCTCCTTAACTCGTCCGCCACCTCTGAGGCGGTGGACAGCAATCACCCCCTGTTAGTGGCCAATTGGCTGTAAATGTGCAGGGGGCAGCATTGCACAAGCAATTCACTTGATGAGAATAGAGTCTACAGCCATCAGAGAAATGTCAAATGTTTGATGTGTCGAAGAGGGGGGAATAAGAAGCAGCTCAGTTTTGGACAGATTGAGTTGGAGGTAGTGTAAAGACATCCAAGAGGAAATTGCAGAGAGGCAGTTGGAAAGAGGGGGAGATATCAGGAGAGGATAGATAGATTTGGGTATCATAAGCATATAAATGGTACTGGCAGCAGGGACGTATTAATGCGAAGGCCAACAAGGCCGGTGCCTATGGCGACAGATGGAGACTACATGGAGATCAGTGTTAGCTCAGCTCACTGTAAAATAAACATACAGTAATATGCTACATTAATATAATGCAGAGTCTGGGTTAGTGGGCATTTATGCACATATCAGGTCTACTGGTCTAGAGCAGCATATTTGAGGATTCATTAGTTCAGTGGTTTTATTGAGCAGGTGGTAAAGATCCAGTCAGGTGTGTGTTCCATTATTTACTACCTCAATGATTTTTTATTTGTGGTTGCCTGATCTCTACCTTTTGAAGGTAGTTGAATGTTTTGGCATACAATAGAAAAATAGAAACAGAGATTTTGAAGACAGATAAGAAATGCACGTGGCCCACAAGCCAATATTTCTTTAAAGTAAAAACTAGTTTGTTCGATAGTCTTATGCTTATCCCAGGCATTCTTGAATTCCCCCACAGTGTTTGTCACCCTTTCTGTAAATTACTCCTGATACCGATGGCATTTGAAAGTCTGAAGGCCTTACTACATCCTTGAGTTTTTTAGGAATTCTCTTGGATTCATTAAGGATGGAGTGTAGGTTGCCAAGGTAAAAGATTGAAGATCTAGTGTCTTGCATCAAGGGAGCCTTAGGCAGGAGGAAACTGAAGTTAAAAGAACTGCAATCAATGCTGGAAAAATGCCGTTTTGTTCGCTGGGTAATTCTGGTGTTTTAATCAAAAGACTTTTGTTAGCAATGGCTGGTGGGAAGGAACCTAATCACAGGATTCGGCTATCTTTGGATATGAAGGAGAATCTGAAGGTTTGGCTAAACTTTTTGAAAGAATTCAATGGTGTCATGATAATCCAGCATCCCTCAGTCTTGGATGAAGACATGCATTTGTTCCCTGATGTGTCAGGGGTTTATGGTTTCAGAGCATTCCCACAGGGTAAGTGGTGTGCAGCGGGATGACCTGCAGCTTGGTCTGAGTTGGGGCTTACTAGGAATCTGGTTTTCCTAGAATTATTACCGTTGGTGGTGGCCCTCAGAATCTGGCTTTTGGAATTAGGGAATAAGAAGGTAATTTTTCTTTCAGACAACATGAGGGTAGTGTGTGTCAATAAATAGGCTTTCTGCTAACTCTGTGCCTGTGATGAAGCTCCTTCCTTTGTTTGTCCTGTAGTGTTTGAGGATTCATGTGGTGTTTAGGGCTGTGCATATCCCAAGTAAATTATTTTTATAATTTTTATTATTATACTTTATTTATAAAGCGCCAACATATTCCACAGCGCTGTCCATGGATACAATTCATTTAAATAAAACAATGATATAAAACTTGTAAGAGACAGGACAAAATGTACAAACACATACAGGAGGAATTGAGGGCCCTATTCTAGTGGGAACTTACAATCTAGAAGGGTAGTAGGTTGAGAAACAGGAGGTGAGGGCTGCAAGATTGAGAAAGATGCTAATGCAGAGTTAGATGAGGGAAATGTTAGGTAAGTGAAATTAATTTATTATTGAGTTATGTGGTAGGCTTCCCTGAACAGAAAAGTCTTCAGGGAGCATTTAAAGGAAGAAAGATTAGGGCAAAGCCTGACAGCGCGAGGGAGAGTGTTCCAGAGGGTAGGCACTGCACAAGAGAAGTCCTGCAGTCTAGCATGAGAGGAGGTGATAGTCATGGATGCAAGGAGCAGGTCATTGTTGGATCTTAGTGGGCCGGCTGGAGTATACTTGTTTATTAGAGAGGATAGGTAGAGGGGATCAGCGTTGGTGAGAGTTTTGTATGTAAGGGTGACATTTTTGAATTTAATTCTGCTGTGAATGGGGAGTCAATGAAGGGACTTGCAGAGAGGTACAGCAGATACAGAGCGACGGGAAATGTGGATCAGCCTGGCAGAGGCATTTAGGATGGATTGAAGGTGGGAGAGGTGGGAAAGAGGAAGGCCAGCATGAAGGTTATTGCAGTAGTCAAGTCGGGAAATAACAAGGGAGTGGATTATTTGCTTTGTGGTGTTAGCGCTCAGAAAAGTGTGAATCTTGAAAATATTGCGTAGATGGTTGCGGCAGGATGTAGAAAGCAATTGGATATGGGGGACGAAGGATAGATTTGAGTCAAGTGTAACTCTGAGGCAGCGGACTTGGGGCGATGGGGAAATGGTGATGCCGTCAACAGGGATAGAGAAGTCAGAAGTCGGCGTAGAGCTTAAGGGGGGGGGGGATAAGAAGGAGCTCAGTCTTGGACATGTTAATCTTTAGGTGTTGAGAGGCCATCCAGGAAGAAATACCAGATAAGCAGTTGCTGACATGAGAAAGGACAGAGGGAGAGAGAGCAGGGGTGGAGAGGTAGATCTGGGTGTCATCAGCATAGAGGTGATATTTGAAGCCATAACTGTTGATAAGTTTATCCAGTGAAGAAGTATAAATGGAGAAGAGTAGAGGACCCAGAACAGATCTTTGAGGAACTCCAACAGACAGAGACATTGGAGAGGAGGAGTCGCCGGCAAATGACACAGAAAAAGACCTGTGAGAAAGATAGGAGTGAATCCAGGAAAGAGCAGTGTCACAAAGGCCAAAAGAGCTAAGGATCTGTAGGAGGAGGGGGTGGTCAACTGTATCGAAGGTAGCTGAGAGGTCAAGTAAGATGAGTATAGAGAAATGGCCAATATTTTTAGCAGAGAGAAGATCATTAGTAACCTTGGTAAGAGCAGTCTCAGTTGAGTGTTTGGGTCGGAATCCAGATTGCAGGGGGTCAAGAAAAGAGTTGGTGGACAGGAAGTGGGTTAGGCGATTGTAAATTAGTTTTTTAAGGAGTTTTGATGTTAGCGGAAGCAGTGATATGGGGCGGTAGCCTTCAGAGGAATTAGGGTCGAGGGAGGGTTTTTTTTTAGTATGGGAGTGACTTTTCTGTGTTTGAAAGAAGATGGGAATGAGCCGGTAGAGAGAGATAGGTTGAAGATGTGAGTAAGAGCAGGACTGAGGATGGAAGACAGGGAGGGCATTAGATGGGAAGGGATAGGGTCGAGCGGGCAGGTAGTGAGGTGTGAGGAAGATAGTATGAAAGAAACTTAATTCTCAGTGGTTGGATGGAAGATGCAGAGGGTGGCAGAGGGAGTAACTGGGCATGTTGTTGGAATATTGCAGGTTGCTGTTGGGATGTTGCTTCGGATAGTACGTGTTTTGTTTAAAAAGTAGTCTGCCAGGTCTTGAGCACTAAAGACAGACGGGAGGGGGGTGGAGAAGGTGGGTAGAGGAGAGAGTCAAAGGTGGAGAAGAGTAGTTTAGGGTTTGAGGAAAGAGTAGATATGAGAGAACAGAAGTAGATTTGCTTAGCTAAGTGAAGGGCAGATGTGTATGAACGAAGAATAAACTTATAGTGTATGAAATCAGGTTCAGAGTGAGTTTTCTTCCAGACATGCTCAGCAGTACGGGAGCATTTTTGCAAATATTGTGTTTGCCGAGCATGCCAGGGCTGTAACTGATGGCATGATGTTTTGCACAGTTGGGGGGGGGGGGGGAGGGCAAGCGTGTCTAATGCAGAGGAGAGAGTTTTGTTATAGTGGACTGTAGCGAGATCAGGGCAGGTTATAGTGGAAAGGAGATCTTGAATGATTTTTGAAAATTTGAGCGGATCCACAGCATGTATATTTCTACAGGTGGGGGATGGAGAAGTGGGTTTAGCTGTTGCATTAATATTATAGGTGACCAGGTGATGGTCTGAAATGGGAAAAGGGCAACAGGTGAGGTCAGATATAGAATAGAAGTAGGAAAATACCAGGTTGATGGAGTGTCCATCACTGTGAGTAGGGAACAGGGTGCGTTGTGAGAGACCAAAGGAGGATGTGAGTGAAAGAAGTTTAGAGGCAGCAGGGGCAGATGGGTTCTCAATGGGAATGTTGAAGTCCCCAAGAATTAGGCTTAGTATATTTGAAGAGAGACAGTTAGGAATCCAGGCGGTGAAGTTGTCAAGGAAATGGGAGGTCAGTCCAGGAGGGCCACTTTGAGGGAGAGGGGGAGAACAGGATAATACAGTGGACTTCAAAGGAGGAGAAGGAGAGAGATGGGATTGGAGATAGGTACTGATAAGTGCAGGAGGGGTAGAGCAGGATCCCAACACCGTCGCCATGTTTTTCCCCTAGCCTAGGAGTATGGCTAAATTAAATATAATAGCTCATGCCCTTTCTAGATTTTAGTGGAGCAGGTTTCAGGATGTGTAGACCAAGGGGGTGAAATGCCCAAACAATCTGTGGTCCATAGACTTCCAGAGTTGATTGAGATGATGAGGGGAGCCTTCTGGAAGAAAGGAGGTTACAGGGAGTGAATGATTTTCTTGTGGATTTTGTTACAGTGGTAATCATCTAGGGTTGATGGTGCAAAGATTGAACAGAGATTGACATGGTAGGCAGCCTGGGATCTTAAGAAGCTAGATGGCTCCATGAAAAAAATGAACAAAATAGTGAGCAAGTTTGTGCAGAGATTAGGAGGTCTGAGTATTAGACATGTGGAGTTTTAATGGGTGTCAGGCTTGTGTTTTTTTCTTAGGGATGGGGTTCATCTTAACTATGTTGGATTGCATTTGTTCAATTTTAACCTGAGAGATGGGGTTGAAAAGGCCTTAGCTGCTAAGGCTGAGCCTTGGCGGGATGTTTGCCCGTCATTAATTAGGGAAGTTGTGTGTGTGCCTCCTGCCATTTATTGTAGGAGAGAATTTATATTTGGCGTCTCTGGTTGGTGTAGGTGGCATGGGTTGTTTGTTTGGCAAACTGTCCTGGTTTTCAACTGGTTAATCTATTTGTTTACATAATGTCATTTATGGCATATTATTAATAAAATTGGATGTGGCCTTTTCAACTCAATTTTCTGGCTTCTGTGTTTATTTTGTTTATTTTATATTAGTGAACAGAGGGGACACTATGGAGTCATAGTAACCCCAAAGGAGACTAGTGGAGGGAGGGGTTATTGACTCCTGTGTGGCTCATGAACTTTGAAAGTCAGTAGGGTTAGGGAGAAGTTAGGTATTATTCTCTGGAAGTTTTAGTAGTTTGATCATTCTGGATCAAAACTTGGAAAGAGAAGCTCCCTCCCCTTTTTTTTTTTTGGTTTGGGAGTCGTAGCAAGTGGGTGGGTGTTTGCCCATTTTTAATTAGGAAAGTTATGGGTGTACCTCCTGCCAGTTATTGTAGGAAAAAAATTATATTGGGCACGTCTGGCTGGTATACCTGGCATGGGTTGTTTGTTTGGCAATCCCTCCTGGCTTTCAACTGGTTAAATTATTTGTTTACATAATGTTATTTAGGGTATATTATTAATAAAATTGGCTGCAGCCTTTTCACCCAATTTGTTTGCTTCAGTGTTTATTTTTTAGGGTACTATGTGTGCAGTTGTCTAGTAGCATAAACTTTAAATTAGTTTTAATAAGATATTTTGTGAGAGTGTGATTAATATTTGACTATACAAGATTGTTATTAGCATGCATGTGGTGGATGCAGCAGGTCCCAGGGGATTTTTAGCGTGAGTGATAAGTGTTCATCTCTCAGTTTTATTCTCAATGGAGGATGGCAGAACAGTGTAACTGTGTGTGAAAGGTTTCAAGAATAGGAACTTCTAAAAGATAAATGTAGCAATAAGGGTCACCAATCATTTGTTAAAATCATATGGATCGAGGCACTAGTAGAATATATTTGTTCAGACTGAAGAATTAATTATTAATTACTTCAGTGCTTTATAATGCTACAAATATGAGTTATCGTCAGTAAATTACCCAATCAATTTCAGGCTTCTGAGTAAAAGAATGAATGGATTTTATCTCAAAGAAGTAAAACACATTATACTTATACCAAGGGGTGTAATAAACCAAAGAAAAATATTTATTTAAAGTAAATTATGTTTAATCAGAAATGTGACATACAATTATTTTACACTTTTTGTCTGGAATATATACTCGGGACCAGTATAAAACAAGCAAAATAATAATGAGTGCACAAGTAACAATATAAAATATTTTATAAGCATTTAAAACTGTCGTTTTAGCTTTGCAAATTAATTATTTCAAAGATACCCTTCTTAAAGGGGCAGTATACTATAAAATTGTTTTTCCCTTAATGCATTTCCAATGACTTGTTATACCATAGTATACAATCTATGAGAAATTGCATTTTCAGGTTTCTTTGTGTATATAAAATAGCAGGTTTTGTGCTTTGAAACCACAACCTATTAAAATGGTTTGCGCTTGCAGGTAAAACCAGATTTGTTTATTTTATCACTTTGTGTGCACACACATGCTTCCTTATCTTATCTGTCTGTAAACCAAAGCCCAATGCTTAGGCCCAGATGGTTGAAAGTGCCACAGGGCAGCGAGAGATTCAAAAGGGATCTGTTGCCATGTTGAGAAAGCTGGCAAAATATTAACCCCCTAAACACCAATTCCCCCATCGGAAACTATCGCTACATTACTTAACCCCCTAACCGCGAATGACCCACTGCAAACTATCCCTAACCCATAATTGCCAATACCCCACCGCAAATTATCCCTACACTACTTATCCCCCTAACTGCCAATACCACACTGCAAACTATCAATAACCTATAAACTCCTTACTGTCAATTTACCACCACAAACTACCCCTAACCTATTTACCCCCCTAACCGCCAATACCCATTGCAAACTAATTCTAACCTATTAACCCCTTAATTGCCAATACCATCATTGCAAACTACGCCTACATTACTTATCCCACTAACAGCTAATCCCCCCAAAACCCCTAACTTAAGACCCCCTAAGTTACACAAAATAAAAATACACTGCCATTACCAAATATAAAAAACCTAACCAGTAAGCCTATCCTAAAACTAAAGTCCCTTTTTTAAAAAAGCCCAACCCTAAAAACCCTTTACTAACACTAAAACCTACTCTAAAAATTGCCCTGAAAAGGGCATTTGTCGAGCATTTCCCTAGTTGAAGTGATTATCTCTTTTACATCCAAAATACCATATACTAAAACCAAATACCCCCCAAATAAACCCTATCTTTAACAAACCCTACCCTAAAGAAAGATACCCTGAAAAAGGCATCACTGATTAATCTCTTTTGCTAAGAAAAAAAATAAATCCTATCAACAAAACTTATTCAATTTCCTCATATAAGGTCAATAACATAGATTAAATAAAATTTGCATGTGAAAGTAATCTGGCAGAAAAAAACTTGCCCCAATAGTGTAACTGCAGAATTTATAAAACATTTTACCCATCCATTGTCAATTATGTGAGTAGAGAGTCATTCTCTGCTATAATCAGTGATGCAGCATCTATCTCATAATTGTTTACCTCATGGTGCATAGAGGGTTAGATTACAAGTGGCGCACTAAATATTTTTTTTCTCTCAAGCACAAACACAGCTCAAAGTAAACATTTTGTGGGTTAGTGCTCATATTACAAGTTGAGAGTAAATTGTTTGCACGCGAGTTAAACCCAATGCACGCAAACATCTGGGGCGTGATGCGATATACAGCGTAGGTTTCGGCGCAAGCGTGGGAACCCGTGCCGCCCGTAATTTCACCTCGCACATCGGGGTATTACATATACTGTGCCGTTAGATGCTAAACTGGCGTAAGTAGGACAAACTGGCGATCTTCCGAAAAGTGCGCAAATACACATTTTAGTCATCGCAAGTAACTTACGCCTGTATTTTGTCCACATAAAGTCTCAATAAAGAGTAGTTTTATGCAAATTAGGCTAACACTTGTAAAAATTAACCACGATTTCATCTAAAAATGCAACACGTAATTACGCTATTCAAAATTCATATATAAACCCATGTGCAGCCTCCATTTTTTTCAGTGTGTTTGGATGGTTCGTTGAGCTACAGCACACTACAGTGGAGTGAAGGATTAGTCAGAGTAGAGAGAGAGGCGCAAACAGAGGAGTTAGTTAGGTCGCATTGTTGTTTGATTAAGCTTGTACACTTACACATATTTTTACATATTGCACACATTTTGCATACATACATATACAAATACACCACACTTTTTTTTCTAACACCTCACACATTTTATTTCAATTTTACAGTGTGATAGGCTGAGTGTTTGGTTGTGATTGTGTGTGATTGAACTGGGAGTGAGTGTGAGTGTGTGAGTGTGTGTAGTGTGAGGATGGCAGGAAGAGGTAGGGCGGAGGGGAGGAGGGGTGAGGAGTGGCAGGGAGGACAGGAGGAGCAGTGGGGTCCCCGTCAGGGAGTAAGTGGAGTGGAGAGAGGGAGAGCTAGAAGGGATGATGGGAGGGGAGATGCCCGAGAGCCCCAGAGACAAGGCACATCTAGAAGAGGGACAGAGGGTGCACATGAGGACAGAAGGGGGGAGGAGGGAGAGGATAGGGAGGAACCCACACCAGGGACATCACAGGGAGCAAGCCAGGTGTCCACGGAAGATGAGAAGATGAGATGTCCAAACTTCTCATTTGATGAAAATGTTGTCTTAGTCCAGGCCATCATGGACAATTACAGTGCCCTCTTTGTGCAGGAGAAGGGCAAAGGCAGTGCCAAAAGGCGTAAAACAGCATGGTTGGTGTTAGAGGATGCCGTCAACAGTGTGGCCCCGCAGAGGAGGACTGTTGAGGGCCTTAAAAAGCGGTGGAATGACTGCAAGAGGTGGGTGAAAGAAAAGATGGGGCAGGAAGCTATGCACCAGAGGGGAACAGGCGGTGGTCCACCCCTGGACATAGAATATAACACCTGGCAGGAGATGATACGCAGGTCTCTGAGTATCACAGCAGTCTGTGGACTTCCAGGGGCTCGTGACTCAGTGGCTGCAACCACAGCACATCATGCTGGTGAGTAACATCCCACACACCAGTATTATATGTATTTGAGATATAACATCCTTTAATGTCACACATTCATGTACACAATGAGGAGCATGGTATTTGGCCTACTAACAAAAACATCTACAATTATATTTGACATTAATGCTACTTAACACAATGCAATTCATGATATGAGGTGGAATAGTGCAATACTAACATGTCTCAGAGTAACACAGGCCACAAGCCACATGTAGAGTTTTCAGTAAATGGACACTATATAAGAAAGCAGGTTCAGTGCCTACATCAGGCTAAAGTAAATTGTGTGACCATAGTGTCACGTAAAGAACACATTTTCTCCATCATTGACATGTACACATGACTATTGTATGAAACACATACCTGTATACTGCGCATGTATCAATGTACATTGTATGCCCACATGGACATATATATGACTGTACTAATCCCTCTCATCATTTGACTCCTCCACAGAACCTCCTGTCACGAGGATACAAACAGGCATTCCGTCACCACCACCACCACCAGTCACAGGCATGCAGCATCCACCACCAGTCACAGGCATGCAGCCACCACCACCAGTCTTCAGGCAAACACATGAACAGTATGCTCCCAGGCATGAGCATGGTTGGGTGGCTTCAGTTGAGGACCCAGGAATGATGACACCACAATTGCCATATGACCCCTGGAAAGATTCCTGGCCAGAGGAATATTCTTCTTTTGGATTTGAGGGGGAGCCAAGACAGCCACAAAGGGTCCATGTATTTACCCCCCCCCAACACAATCTCAGGGCAGTCATGGCTTTTACACACAGAGTATGTCACAAGAAGTGCCAACTGGACAGGCTGAGTGGTCACACACTGGTCATCAGTGGGACTATCGATCCACCTTGAGAGCTCCACCATCCTCATCACTTGGGAGAGCTCCACCATCCTCATCACTTGGGAGAGGTCTACCATCCTCATCACTTAGGAGAGAGCAACCATCTGCAGATGAAAATATAGCTGAAAGTACTCAAGCACCAGCAGATGCAGCTGAACCTGTCCCAACAGAACCAGCAGATGCAGCTGAACCTGTCCCAACAGAACCAGCAGATGCAGCTGAACCTGCACCTCAGGCAACAGCAGATGCAGGTGACCCTGCCCCACAAGCACATAGAAGCCCTGCTGCTCAAGAGCCTGTGGATGCATTGTATTCACTCCTGGGTGAGGAATACATTGCACTCCAGAGGAGGCTCATAACAAGCACGGAGAACATACAAATAGGCCAAGAGAGGTTCTTCAGGAGCCAACAGAGGAGACAACAATGTAGCATAGAGCTACAGAGGGACATATCAGCATTGTTAAGTGCAAGTGTTCATAACCAATCACAAATTATGCAAATTCTGTCTGATATGCAGATGCAAATGGAAAATAGATGGAGAGAACAAAATCAACTCTTGGGTGTGTTGGTTGAGCACTTTACACACCAGCAGGACACTGCCTTCAGCCTATCATCTGTGGCCAGCACACCAGCAGAAACAGCAGAATCTTCACAAACCAGGAGAACAAGGCAATGCACTACAGCCACCTCAGCTCCCTCATCCAAGAAGCCAAAAATAAATAAATATTCTTATAGTTCACCATAAATCTTGTCCTCTGTTATTTACCATATAATTGTCATCCACATCCATGTGAGGTGTGTTTTAGTACACTAATATTGTTTAAACATATAATATGACCTGTTTGGAAATGGCAAACAAAGGTAATATTATCATGTTTATGACATATTCATGTTCTATAAACCAGATCACATAGTTGTGTATGAAGGGTACATATAGTAATATTCACTTCTAAGATGTAAATCAAGGTTTCTCACATCCAATATAAATTGACACATGGGTATATATATATATATATATATATATATATATATATATATATAATGTATTTACAGAAGGTGTGAACATAAGGTATAAACATCCATTTTCATTCTTATTAATGATAGTCAATACATCATAATGACCTAAACATGAATTAAACAAATGAGACATTTTCAGTAATTAGGGTGGTTAAGGGAAGGGGGGTGGGATGTAGTAGTTTCACTTACATGCAGTGGAAATCCGCAGTATGTCATTCTGCAAGACATAATATATACACATGCAATGGTTCGTGAGGTACAGTCAAAGATCATAATACATGTGAATGTTACGGTTTACTGTACTTATGAACAAGTAACTTACAGGTGAAGTACTCACGGATGACAAAGTCCCTCACTTCATTCCCCCTCAGTGTTCCCCTGTCCATATCCTTAGGTACAGGAACCAGCTGCTGATCTTGTTCTGGTTCTTTGTCCCCCAATATACGTGTGTCCACAGCAATGTTATGCAGAATACAATATGCATTGACAATGGAACACACTTTGTTGGGGTTATGCTGTAAAGCTCCGCCTGTCAAATCCAGACACCTGAATCTGGTTTTGAGTAGGCCAAAGCTCCTTTCTATTACATTTCTGGTCCGTATGTGGGCCTCCTGGTACCTGAGTTGTGGCTCTGTAAGGGGGTGTGCCAAGGGGGTTAACAGCCATGGTCTGCAGCTGTACCCTGCGTCACCTGTCATGTAACATATGTATTATGATTACTACAGGTTCATCATGTGCTTAAAGGGACATAACATGGATTTCATTTAAAATATATATTTTACAAAAACATTAAAGGGACATACAACTCACATTTTTTCTTTCATGATTCAGACAGAGTATGCAATTTTAAACAACTTTCTAATTTACTTCAATCTCTTGATATTCTTTGCTGAAAAGCATATCTAGATAGGCTCAGTAGCTGCTGATTGGGCGCTGTACATAGATGCCTCGTGTGATTGGCTTACACATGTGCATTGCTATTTCTTCAACAAAGTATATCTAAAGAATGAAGCAAATTAGATAATAGAAGTAAATTGGAATGTTTTTTAAAATTGTATTTTCTACCTAAAGCATGAAAAAAAAATTTGGGTTTAGTGTCCCTTTAAAGGGACAGTCTAGGCCAAAATAAACGTTCATGATTCAGATAGAGCATGTAATTTTAAACAATTTTCCAATTTATTTTTATCACCAATTTTGCTTTGTTCTCTTGGTATTCTTAGTTGAAAGCTTAACCTAGGAGGTTCATATGCTAATTTCTTAGACCTTGAAGCCCACCTCTTTCAGATTGCATTTTAACAGTTTTTCACCACTAGAGGGTGTTAGTTCACGTATTTCATATAGATAACACTGTGCTTGTGCACGAGACGTTATCTGGGAGCAGACACTGATTGGCTAGACTGCAAGTCTGTCAAAAGAACTGAAAAAAGGGGCAATTTGCAGAGGCTTAGATACAAGATAATCACAGAGGTTAAAAGTATATTATTATAACTGTGTTGGTTGTGCAAAACTGGGAAATGGGTAATAAAGGGATTATCTATCTTTTAAAACAATAAAAATTCTGGTGTAGACTGTCCCTTTAAATTGGTGCATTGTAAGCAATTTACTTTTATGCCAGGATTAGTCTAGACAAAATTCTATTTTCATGATTCAGATAGAACATGCCATTTTAAGAAAATGTCCTTTTAAGTGAAAAACTATTTATAGTATACTGTCCCTTTAAAGGGACATGAAACACACATTTCTTATTTCATGAGTTAATAAGAGCCTGCAATTGTATTCAACTTTATAATTTACTTCTATTATGTATTTTGCTCCATTCTATTGATATCATTTGCTGACAAGCATATTAGATATGCTCATTAGCTGCTGATTGGTGGCTGCACATCGATGCCTCATGTGATTGGCTCATCTATGTGCATTGCTATTTCTTCAACAAAGGATATCTAAAGAATTAATCAAATGAGATAATAAAAGTAAATTGGAATGTTGTTTAACATTGTATTCTCTATCTGAAACATGACATAATTATTTTGTGTTTAGTGTCCCTTTAGTAGAAATATACAGACAGAATGAAGGTAGTGCATACTCACCAAACAGCCAACCTCCCGAGAGTGTTCCAGAATCAAAAAGCTGGAATAAGGAGGTCTGGCGCAGGATGTAGGAATCATGGGCACTCCCTGGAAAGCCTGCATACACATGTGTGAATTTCAGAGTGGTATCACAGACCATCTGGCAATTCAAGGAGTAAAACCCTTTCCTGTTAATATAGAGAAATGGCTCCTCATGTGGGGCCACGATACGCACATGTGTGCAATCAATTGCCCCCATGACATTGGGAATACCCCCCAGTCGATAGAAGCCTTGTTTAGGACTGTTCCATTCCTGGGGGGTACGGGGGAAATGAATGTATCGCTGTGTCTGGTTATCTAGAGCAGTCAAAACCTCCCCTAGAAGCCTGGAGAAGGTGGACTGCGCTAGGCCAGACACAAGCCCCTCTGTTGACTGGAATGAACCAGATGCCAGGAAGTGTACAACATACAACAACTTCTGTATACCAGTCAGAGTTAGGTTCCTATTCGCTTGAGGGTCAATATCATACTTCAAGACCTCATATAGGTCAATGAGGCTTGCAGAAGTCAAGCAATACTTTTCCCTGACCTCCACTTCTGTCATTCCAAACAGGGTGACCCTAACCCTGTGTATCCTTGGTGCCCTTGCTCTTCCCCTCTGCTGATGCCGAAGTCTTATAGGCCCTGCTGGCCTATGGCCAGCTGCAGCAACAAGAGCAGCAGCAGGGGCAGCACCAGGAACAGGAACAGCAGCAGGAGGAGCAGGGACAGCAGCAGGAGCAGGGATGGCTACAGCCCCATAACCACGGACCTCAGCAGCAACTATAACACCAGCAGGTATATGCTGACCAACAGGGGCTTGTAGGGCTTCCAGCACCCCTTGTGCCCCATGATGCTGTCTCTCTATGTGTTGTAAGTAAAGCAGGGGAAACATGGTGGCTAATGAGGGTGTGCATTGCCAGGTGTTTTAAGGCTGCAGGTGAGAGGTTGTGCTGTTTGTGATTGGTTTGACACACTTGCAGGGGCAGGAATAAAAAAATGCTTAGAAGAGGTTTAACTGTTTGAGATCAAGCGGCTGATATGTATGTGATTGCGCATGCGTTTGTTAGGCCTTCAGAGGGTTACGTTGGTTTTTAGTCAGTGCAAGGGTTCCTGTGCCTGCAATTTGTGGCGAGATGAGAATGGAGTAGATTTTCTGAATTCTGCGCACGTAAGTCCTTACGCTTTATATTGGATACCAAATTGAGCGTCTGTTCTATGTTAGTCTATGAGTAAAAAAAATACGGGTGAAGGGTGAAAAATACGTGTGTAACTTGAATGCTACGCCGTATATGTAATACCAAAATCATGCAAAATCTGGCGTCGATGGCTTTTGCGGGCGACACTGCATATTAGATCGGGCCCCTGGTCTTCGGATATCGTGACCGTGTCTGTGTTAAATTCTTTATCCTGCCTTCTTTGTGACTTTACTCTCACACCAGCTTTGGATCCGCTTTTGCCCCTGTATACTAGTTGTAAACCCGGGTGAAGAAAGAGCACTGCCCCCCGACCGGAGATCCAGGACATGTCACGTCTGACGTCAGAGAGCACGTTTGAAAGTAAGGAGCGCTGCTGGAGCTTTACTGCCACTGCCGGATGCTTTGGAGCTATTAGCCCACCGATACGATTTCAGTTTTGACCGTGTAGGTCCCCGGCCAGTCTGGAGTCTCTTCACTGGAGCACCGCACAACATATGCAGGATTACCAGGGGGCGGATACAGCTCTATAGGGGTAAGTCCCGGGAACAACTTTGTTTGTTCTCAACCTATGTTCATTTGCACATTAAAGGAGTGTTCCTTTTCCTTTCATATATTGTTGTTAAATTCTTTACCACATAGACTTCAATCGACCGAGCTGAAGAAATGATAGTTATGAATATTTTCCATTTCAATGTTCTTCACATAGAAGAAAATGTTCTTTTTATTTTTAAATATTTATTTATCTATATATATCTGATTCATTCTTTTTTGTAAAATATATATCTATACCTATATCTGAATATATACAGGTATAGAAGTATAAAGATATATATAGAAATATCTATTTATAAATACAAAGAACATTTTTTTCATTTATAAATAATTGGGTGTTTGGATCAGCAATTTCATTTTGATCTATCAAACAACTGAAGGACACAGGACACAGCAATATTTCACTAGTGAAATGAGGTTTATTGGATTAACAGAAAATGTGCAATATGCATCAAAACGAAATTAGACAGATGCATAAATGTGGGCACCCCAAAAGAAATATTGTATCAATATTTAGTAGAGCCTCCTTTAGCAGAAATAACAGCCTCTAGAGGCTTCATATAGCCTGTAATGAGTGTCTGGATTCTGGATGAAGGTATTTTGGACCATTCCTCCTTTCAAAACATCTCCAGTTCAGTTAGGTTTGATGGTTGCCGAGCTTGGACAGCCCGCTTCAAATTACCCCACAGATTTCCAATGATATTCAGGTCTAGGGACTGGGATGGCCATTCCAGAACATTGTAATTGTTCCTCTGCATAAATGCCAGAGTAGATTTTAAGCAGTGTTTTGGGTCGTTGTCTTGTTGAAATATATATATATGTGTGTGTGTGTGTGTGTTTTTATATGTATGTACAGTATATACATATATAAACATATAAATTCATTTTTATATATATTTGTATGTGTATATTTATACTGTATATATATATATATATATATATATATATATATATATATATACACACACACACACATATATATATATATATATATATATATATATATATATATATATATATACAGAATATATATATATATATATATACCCATTTAGACATATATGTATGTAGCCCTTTCTAGTCAAATACCTTGTCATATACCATATAATCTTAATAAAAATGACATTAATATTCAAATAATTTTTTTAGAAAGTGTAAATTTGAGTGTAACACTTTATATTAATGTATTTATGATGTGTTTGGCGCACATTTTAACCCTTGCACTTTACACTAGGTTTGCGCTTGAGCACACAAATTTACTTTAAACTTATAATATGTGCGCAAATTAACGCAATTGCGATATTGCTTATCAATATTTGTAATCTAGCCCAGAATAATTTCCCCCACAAAAACATGTTTAAAGCTATACCGAATAAACTCAATCAAAATAAAACAGCTCCCTTTATAAACAATCCATGCTAACATATTCAAAAAAGATGACTTGAAAGCAAAGGGATATCAAACCCCAAAAATGTATTTTTTGATTCAGACAGAGCATACACCTTTAAAAAGTATTCAATTTACTTCTATTATTAAATTTGCTTTGTTCCCATGGTATCCTTTGTTGGAAGGGTTACCTAGGTAGGTGTCTAAAGTGATATATGGCAGGAAATTGGATAACATTCTTGCAAAACTGCTGCCATATAGAGCTCCAGACACGTGCATGCTCCTGAGCTTGTGTCCCTGCTTTTTAACAAAAGATAGCAAGAGAACAAAGAAAATTTGATAATAGAAGTAAATAAGAAAATTGTTTAAAATCTCTAACGAGTCATAAAATTAAAAAAAAGTGTTTCATGTCCCCTTAAAGAGAAATAAACAAAAAAGAAAAACAAGACAACCTCATCAGCTTTGAAATCATAATACACAACCACAAGATAAGATGCTTCCCACATGTAGGTGAAAAATTCCAACCTCGCCTTTAGAATGCCCAGAACGCCCGTGGCTGCCCCCTCAAGACACCTTTCATTCTCTTTAGCAAGACTACTGATATGCAAATATTTTATAATCACAATCCATTACATAAACCATTTTGCAAGTGTGTTTCGAAAATGTTGTGGTTGTAACTATTGTTTTTCATGTTGTTAGAGGCACGCATTTCATGTACGAGATATCATGTATTGGGCACCACACACAGTGGTAGATGATAACGACAGGATCACTCACTAAAACACTGTGTTAAATATAGGTGAAGTGAACATGATCTGTTCTTTACAGTTAAAGGGACTCATCTGCTAAATCACTTGAAACTGATGCAGCATAACTGTGAAAAGCTGACAGGAAAATATCACCTGAGCATCTCTATGTAAAAAAGGAAGATATTTACCTCACAATTTCCTCAGCTCAGCAGAGTAAGTTCTGTGTAAAAAGTTATACTCAACTGCTGCTCAGCTGCAGGTAAAAAAAAATTAAAAAAATGAAGAAATTAACAGAAGCCAATCAGCATCAACAGTGCTGAGGTCATGAACTCTTTTACTGTGATCTTATGAGATTTGACTTAACTCTCATGAGATTTCATAGTAAACTTCCTTACACTGAATAGGGAAATAAGATGAGTGTGCACGAAAGCTCACTCCTTCAGCTGTCCCGGGACAGACATACTGATTTGTTGCTTAGAAGTCCTTTACAATGGGATGTAGCTGCTGAGGAACTTTTAAGGTTAAATATCTTTCTTTTTTACATAGAGTTGTTCAGGTGATATTTTCTAGTCAGCTTTTTACAGCTATACTGCATCACTTTCAGGTGTTTAAACATTTGGGTATTATGGACCTTTAAGGCTGTGACACACTGCAAGCGGAGCGGCACTCAGCGTGTAGATGCGGCTGTGCGCGTTTAGTGTGTCCTGCCTTTTCATCTCCGAGCACTCTGTCGCATATACATATAAAAAGCAAGAAAGAAATGCACCCTCAGGATTTTCATGAAAGCAGGTCAAACTTCAACTAAATTAAATTAAAGTTTGACCTGCTTTTCATGAAAATCCTGAGAGTGCATTTCTTTCTTGCATTATATGGGAGAGAGAGAGAGAGAGAGAGAGAGAGAGACATTTAATGATAATAATTTCATTGTAATACAATTTTTATAAGTTATATTTGCATACTCAGATGTTTATCAGCTATGATTAACTGAAAGATTGTATGCTAGAAATAGTTAAATTCAGCAAATAATTTATTAATTCAATATATAATTTTGTGTTATTCTACAAGCTATAACTTCATCATGTTTAATTTCTCCCACATAATATCTGACATTGATTACATGAGGTCATTTAGTAGTTTTGTGCAGGTTTGTTGATATTTTTTATACAATTTTTTTTACAATAAAAATGTGTGCTATTTGGAGACATATTTTCTACACATTTCATGCTGTTCCAGAAATACATGTATCAGCATCTTTAAATGCTTTTTCATGCACCTAAACAAGTAAAAAAATGTACATTAAAGCAACATTAGGAAATATCAAAGGTATAGCAAAAATTAGAATAAAGGAATATTTGTTAGAGCATGGAAGGAGGAAATGTGTCTCAAAGTAAGAGGGGGTTTAAAGAAAAACAACCTAAACACCTTAAATAAAAACATTTGCTGCTTTTCTAGAAAATGTTTCCAGTATTTTGCACTCCTCGCCATCCCACATTATTACACACATATTTGACATTAGCATGTTAGTGGTACCTGTGGCAGGTTCACATAGAGTAATGAAGAACTGTGTCAGGTGGATATGCAATTTTACTTTAACAATCCTCCCACTTTCACCTGCGCCTTTGAACAATTTCAATGTCACTTTATCAGTCACATATTTTTAAACAGTTTATTAAAGGACCACTCAATGCAGTATAATTGCATAATTAACAAGTGCATAATAAAGAGACAAAGATTTAACACCTATTCTGAATTTCAAATAAGCAGTAGATTTTTTTCAGGAAAATTTACTTTATTTTGACTTGAGTGTCACTTTAAATTTAGTTTAAAAACTTTATTGTGCCCTTTCAAATCACCAAAAATACATAAAAAAAAGTATATTACATAAAGCAAAGCAGTGGAAAAAAATGATAAGTGTTTGCCAGTTTCTACAGAAAAAAAGATGACGTAATATGTGGTTTGTAAGTTTTTGCACCAGTTGAGCAGGCTTGATTAATGGTTCTTTTAGGCAAATAAGTTAAACAACAAAAAATTGACATTGTAGATGAAAATATATCTCACTCTCATTGTTAAAAACTCATACTTCTTCAATTAAATGAAGATTCATGACAGAGTCACATATTTCCCTGTCAAATAAATGATGTCTCACATCAAGGACCACACCACTTCTTACTTACGGAAACAGAGGGATTTATAAATTCATCACATTTATGAAATGCGAGAGACAAACTGTAGTAGTCAATAAAATAGACTTGTCAGCTAAGATGTATCTTGGAAACTCTACGGCCTAGATTTGGAGTTCGGCGGTAAAAGGGCTGTTAACGCTCCGCAGGTTTTTTTCTGGCCGCACCATAAATTTAACTCTGGTATCGAGAGTTCAAACAAATGCTGCGTTAGGCTCCAAAAAAGGAGCGTAGAGCATATTTACCGCAAATGCAACTCTCGATACCAGAGTTGCTTACGGACGCGGCCGGCATCAAAAACGTGCTCGTGCACGATTCTCCCATAGGAAACAATGGGGCAGTTTGAGCTGAAAAAAAACCTAACACCTGCAAAAAAGCAGCGTTCAGCTCTTAACGCAGCCCCATTGTTTCCTATGGGGAAACACTTCCTACGTCTGCACCTAACACTCTAACATGTACCCCGAGTCTAAACACCCCTAACCTTACACTTATTAACCCCTAATCTGCCGCCCCCGCTATCGCTGACCCCTGCATTACACTTTTAACCCCTAATCTGCCGCTCCGTAAACCGCCGCCACCTACGTTATCCCTATGTACCCCTAATCTGCTGCCCTAACATCGCCGACCCCTATGTTATATTTATTAACCCCTAATCTGCCCCCCACAACGTCGCCGACACCTGCCTACACTTATTAACCCCTAATCTGCCGAGCGGACCTGAGCGCTACTATAATAAAGTTATTAACCCCTAATCCGCCTCACTAACCCTATCATAAATAGTATTAACCCCTAATCTGCCCTCCCTAACATCGCCGACACCTACCTTCAATTATTAACCCCTAATCTGCCGACCGGAGCTCACCGCTATTCTAATAAATGTATTAACCCCTAAAGCTATGTCTAACCCTAACACTAACACCCCCCTAAGTTAAATATAATTTTTATCTAACGAAATAAATTAACTCTTATTAAATAAATGATTCCTATTTAAAGCTAAATACTTACCTGTAAAATAAATCCTAATATAGCTACAATATAAATTATAATTATATTATAGCTATTTTAGGATTAATATTTATTTTACAGGCAACTTTGTAATTATTTTAACCAGGTACAATAGCTATTAAATAGTTAAGAACTATTTAATAGTTACCTAGTTAAAATAATAACAAATTTACCTGTAAAATAAATCCTAACCTAAGATATAATTAAACCTAACACTACCCTATCAATAAAATAATTAAATAAACTACCTACAATTACCTACAATTAACCTAACACTACACTATCAATAAATTAATTAAACACAATTGCTACAAATAAATACAATTAAATAAACTATCTAAAGTACAAAAAATAAAAAAGAACTAAGTTACAGAAAATAATAAAATATTTACAAACATAAGAAAAATATTACAACAATTTTAAACTAATTACACCTACTCTAAGCCCCCTAATAAAATAACAAAGCCCCCCAAAATAAAAAATTCCCTACCCTATTCTAAAATACAAATATTACAAGCTCTTTTACCTTACCAGCCCTGAACAGGGCCCTTTGCGGGGCATGCCCCAAGAATTTCAGCTCTTTTGCCTGTAAAAAAAAACATACAATACCCCCCCCCCCAACATTACAACCCACCACCCACATACCCCTAATCTAACCCAAACCCCCCTTAAATAAACCTAACACTACCCCCCTGATGATCTTCCTACCTTGTCTTCACCATGCCAGGTTCACCGATCCGTCCTGGCTCCAAGATCTTCATCCAACCCAAGCGGGGGCTAGACATCCACTGAAGAAGTCCAGAAGAGGGTCCAAAGTCTTCCTCCTATCCGGCAAGAAGAGGACATCCGGACCGGCAAACATCTTCTCCAAGCGGCATCTTCTATCTTCTTCCATCCGATGACGACCGGCTCCATCTTGAAGACCTCCAGCGCGGATCCATCCTCTTCTTCCGACGACTAGACGACGAATGACGGTTCCTTTAAGGGACGTCATCCAAGATTCTATCAGCCAATCGGAATTAAGGTAGGAATTTTCTGATTGGCTGATGGAATCAGCCAATCAGAATATAGTTCAATCCGATTGGCTGATCCAATCAGCCAATCAGATTGAGCTCGCATTCTATTGGCTGATCGGAACAGAATCCTATCAGCCAATCGGAATTCGAGGGACGCCATCTTGGATGACGTCCCTTAAAGGAACCGTCATTCATCGTCTAGTCGTCGGAAGAAGAGGATGGATCCGCGCTGGAGGTCTTCAAGATGGAGCCGGTCGTCATCGGATGGAAGAAGATAGAAGATGCCGCTTGGAGAAGATGTTTGCCGGTCCGGATGTCCTCTTCTTGCCGGATAGGAGGAAGACTTTGGACCCTCTTCTGGACTTCTTCAGTGGATGTCTAGCCCCCGCTTGGGTTGGATGAAGATCTTGGAGCCAGGACGGATCGGTGAACCTGGCATGGTGAAGACAAGGTAGGAAGATCATCAGGGGGGTAGTGTTAGGTTTATTTAAGGGGGGTTTGGGTTAGATTAGGGGTATGTGGGTGGTGGGTTGTAATGTTGGGGGGGGGGTATTGTATGTTTTTTTTTACAGGCAAAAGAGCTGAAATTCTTGGGGCATGCCCCGCAAAGGGCCCTGTTCAGGGCTGGTAAGGTAAAAGAGCTTGTAATATTTGTATTTTAGAATAGGGTAGGGAATTTTTTATTTTGGGGGGCTTTGTTATTTTATTAGGGGGCTTAGAGTAGGTGTAATTAGTTTAAAATTGTTGTAATATTTTTCTTATGTTTGTAAATATTTTATTATTTTCTGTAACTTAGTTCTTTTTTATTTTTTGTACTTTAGATAGTTTATTTAATTGTATTTATTTGTAGCAATTGTGTTTAATTAATTTATTGATAGTGTAGTGTTAGGTTAATTGTAGGTAATTGTAGGTAGTTTATTTAATTATTTTATTGATAGGGTAGTGTTAGGTTTAATTATATCTTAGGTTAGGATTTATTTTACAGGTAAATTTGTTATTATTTTAACTAGGTAACTATTAAATAGTTCTTAACTATTTAATAGCTATTGTACCTGGTTAAAATAATTACAAAGTTGCCTGTAAAATAAATATTAATCCTAAAATAGCTATAATATAATTATAATTTATATTGTAGCTATATTAGGATGTATTTTACAGGTAAGTATTTAGCTTTAAATAGGAATTATTTATTTAATAAGAGTTAATTTATTTCGTTAGATAAAAATTATATTTAACTTAGGGGGGTGTTAGTGTTAGGGTTAGACTTAGCTTTAGGGGTTAATACATTTATTAGAATAGCGGTGAGCTCCGGTCGGCAGATTAGGGGTTAATAATTGAAGGTAGGTGTCGGCGATGTTAGGGAGGGCAGATTAGGGGTTAATACTATTTATGATAGGGTTAGTGAGGCGGATTAGGGGTTAATAACTTTATTATAGTAGCGCTCAGGTCCGCTCGGCAGATTAGGGGTTAATAAGTGTAGGTAGGTGTCGGCGACGTTGAGGGGGGCAGATTAGGGGTTAATAAATATAACATAGGGGTCGGCGATGTTAGGGGTAGCAGATTAGGGGTACATAGGGATAACGTAGGTGGCGGCGATTTGCGGTCGGAAGATTAGGGGTTAATTATTTTAAGTAGCTTGCGGCGACGTTGTGGGGGGCAAGTTAGGGGTTAATAGATATAATACAGGGGTCGGCGGTGTTAGGGGCAGCAGATTAGGGGTACATAAGTATAACGTAGGTGGCGGTCGGCAGATTAGGGGTTAAAAATTTTAATCGAGTGGCGGCGATGTGGGGGGACCTCGGTTTAGGGGTACATAGGTAGTTTATGGGTGTTAGTGTACTTTAGGGTACAGTAGTTAAGAGCTTTATAAACCGGCGTTAGCCAGAAAGCTCTTAACTCCTGCTATTTTCAGGCGGCTGGAATCTTGTCGTTAGAGCTCTAACGCTCACTGCAGAAACGACTCTAAATACCAGCGTTAGAAAGATCCCATTGAAAAGATAGGCTACGCAAATGGCGTAGGGGGATCTGCGGTATGGAAAAGTCGCGGCTGTAAAGTGAGCGTTAGACCCTTTAATCACTGACTCCAAATACCAGCGGGCGGCCAAAACCAGCGTTAGGAGCCTCTAACGCTGGTTTTGACGGCTACCGCCGAACTCTAAATCTAGGCCTACCATTGCAATCAGAAGCTATGATTGAAGGTGTGTGTTACCCATAACTGCCACTGTAAAAGGAGTTGCAATAAGCTCAAATTGAAGATAACATGCACTGAACTTGGGACTGAAGAGTCAACCTATATTATAAAAACTAAAAATGTATTTTAAAGCATCAGTGCAATAAAAATGGAAAATCTATTCAAAATATATATTCAACACTAGGCTTGTATACCATGCATTTGTTACACAAAAACCTATAGAAAACTGAGAGCAACCATCTGAGTTTCATCTATATCCTCTTTACATTTGATACTGTAAGAGCTATTTTGACCTTGGTTCTGTTTTAATCAACATCATTGCTGAGTAGGGCTGCCACATTTCTGAAAAAATACTGGTTCATTAGCATAAATGTTTCTATGAGAAAGCGCTGAGAGGGAGGTGTGAAATGCATCAGATGGGTGGTGCTGTCTACAGTCACTGTTTTGTTCCGTCTTTAAAGATGTTACAATAAAGAATTGATTTTAATCAATAACAAGGGCTTCCGTGTAGCTGTTCTGTGAATAAAATATGTCCACAGCACTTGCAATTCAGGCAAGTGCATACATGTTTTGTGCCTATGTTGTTTTCTAAGAAATAAAGGAAAAAGCCTGAATTGCAAGTGCTGTGGACATATTTTAGTCACTTTTATTATGGGGTAATGGCTCCGCTCTATATTTGCTGCTGTTGCACATTGTGGTATATTGTGAAGCCATTCTGTGTGTAACATTATGGCCAGATTTATTTGAGGAGATGAAGCAGGATTTGGAGTGACAGTTTATATTATGTGTGTAGGATTGGGCATCCCCTATTTAAAGGGACAGTCCACACTTCCGTTAACATTATTTGAGATAGAAATATAAGAACCGAAGATCAGCCTGCACTATACCCCTTCTGCCATGCCGCCTTGCCTCTGTAGTAATCACTTTCGCTAACTTGTCTAATACCGGGTAAATATGGCAGCCGGACTCCCCCCACTGTTACGTAGCTGCCTTCTTCTTCAAATGATCATCAAATCAGAATCCAGTCCTCAGACAGAAATTGCACGCGGTGGCAATTTCTGTCCGAGGACTGGATTCTGATTTGATGGGGTATAGTGCAGGCTGATCTTCGGTTCTTATATTTCTATCTCAAATAGTGTTGACTGTCCCTTTAACTTCACGAAAAGATCCTCAAAGTGAAACAGCAACGGAAGGGAGCAAGGAAGGTTGGAAGCTCCCAGCTTTTCGCTAATAATTAGATACAAACTGTATTGTCATAAGAGGGTATTAACATTAGCAGAAATGTGCAGAACTAATTATAAAATACAAATTAAGAACTAAAGTTGCTGATTTTCAATGATCATTGGTTTATAATTAGATTCTAACACACTTTGAAAAAGCTTCACCATGATAGCATCTTACATAGAAACATACACCTAGATTACGAGTTTTGCGTTAGAGGCTGTGCGGTGCTAACGAGCAGTTTTCCCTCACCGCTCACTTACCTACAGCGTTGGTATTACGAGTTTTCAGAAACCCGTCGTTAAAAGAATTTTGCTCATTACCGCACTCCAATACCAGCGCTGCTTAAGTCAGCGGTGAGCTGGTGTAACGTGCTCGTGCACGATTTCCCCATAGGAATCAACGGGGAGAGCTGGCTGACAAAAAAGTCTAACACTTGCCAAAAAGCAGCGTAAAACTCCTTAAAGGAGCCCCATTGATTCCTATGGGGAAATAAAATGTATGTCTACACCTAACACCCTAACATGAACCCGAGTCTAAACACCCCTAATCTTACACTTATTAACCCCTAATCTGCCGCCCCCGACATCGCCGCCACCTGCATTATATTATTAACCTCTGATCTGCCGTTCCGGACACCGCCGCCACCTACATTATACGTATTAACCCCTAATCTGCTGCCCCAACATCGCCAACATCTACATACTATTTATTAACCCTTAATCTGCCTTCCCCAATGTCGCTGACACCTACATTATATTTATTAACCTCTAATCTGCCGCCACCAACGTTGCCGCCACTATATTAAAGTTATTAACCCCTAAACCTAAGTCTAACCCTTAACCTAACACCCACTAACTTAAATATAATTATAATAAATCTAAATAAATATTCCTATCATTAACTAAATTATTCCTATTTAAAACTTAATACTTACCTATAAAATAAACCCTAAGCTAGCTACAATATAACTAATAGTTACATTGTAGCTAGCTTAGGGTTTATATTTATTTTACAGACAAGTTTGTATTTATTTTAACTAGGTAGAATAGTTATTAAATAGTTATTAACTATTTAATAACTACCTAGCTAAAATAAATACAAAAGTACCTGTAAAATAAAACCTAAACTAAGTTACAATAACACCTAACACTACACTATAATTAAATAAATTAACTAAATTAAATACAATTAAATAAGTTACATACAATTAGCTAAATTAAATTAACCCCTTAATGACAACTGACGTACCAGGTACGTCATGCAAAAACTAACTGTTAATGACAATAGACGTACCTGGTACGTCAGTTGTCTAACAGAGTGCTGGAAGTGATCACAATCGCTTCCAGCAGCTCTGAGGGTATTGCAGTGATGCCTCGATATGGAGGCATCCTGCAATACCCCTTTACAAGCCTCCGATGCAGAGAGAGCCACTCTGTGGCCCTCTCTGCACCGGTAGTGATGGTGCCGATGGTGCCTTTGTCCGGTGGGAGGAGGGAGCATGTGCGCGCGTGCACGATGCGCGCGCGGGTGCACGATGCGCACGCACGTGCACGGGTGCGCGTGGGCGCATGTGCACGTGGACGCGCGTGCACGTGCACATGCGCGCATTAGCCACACTGACACCAATGAAAAAGGAAGGGGAAAAAAAGTTATTTTTTTTTTTTACATTTAAAAGGATCTGGGAGGGGGTGGGGGTATTGTGGGGGGGCTGCTACACTACAGAAATAATTAAACATACAAATAAAAGTTATAAATAAAATTAAAATAGTTTGGTTTGTGGGGCCAAACTGGGTACTGGCAGACAGCTGCCAGTACCCAAGATGGCGGTAATTAGGTAGGGGAGAGGGTTAGAGAGATGGAGGGGGGATCAGGGAGGTTGGTGCTAAGGCAGGGGTCCATCACAATTAAAATATTTTATAATTTTTATTTAAAAAAAAAAAAAACTCTTTTATTTAGTACTGGCAGACTTTCTGCCAGTACTTAAGATGGCGGTAACAATTGTGGGGTGGGGGAGGGAAGAGAGCTGTTTGGGAGGGATCAGGGGGTGGGATGTGTCAGGTGGGAGGCTGATCTCTAAAATTAACCCTGCAAGCTCCCTACAAGCTACCTAATTTAACCCCTTCACTGCTGGGCATAATTCACGTGTGGTGCGCTGCAGCATTTAGCGGCCTTCTAATTACCAAAAAGCAACGCCAAAGCCATATAAGTCTGCTATTTCTGAACAAAGGGGATCCCAGAGAAGCTTTTACAACAATTTCTGCCATAATAGCACAAGCTGTTTGTAAATAATTTCAGTGAGAAACCTAAAATTGTGAAAAATGTAAAGTTTTTTTTTTTTTATTTGCTCGCATTTGGCGGTGAAATAGTGGCATAAAATATACCAAAATGGGCCTAGATCAATACTTGGGGTTGTCTACTATACTACACTAAAGCTAAAATTAACCCTACAAGCTCCCTACAAGCTCCCTAATTAACCCCTTCACTCCTGGGCATAAAACATGTGTGGTGCGCAGCGGCATTTAGCGGCCTTCTAATTACCAAAAAGCAACCACAAAGCCATATAAGTCTGTTATTTCTGAAAAAGGGGATCCCAGAGAAGCATTTACAACCATTTGTGCCATAATTGCAGAAGCTGTTTGTAAATAATTTCAGTGGGAAACCTAAAGTTTGTGACAAAATTTGTGAAAAAGTGAACTTTTTTTTTTTTTATCGCATTTGGCGGTGAAATGGTGGCATGAAATATACCAAAATGGGCCTAGATCAATACTTTGGGATGTCTTCTAAAACAAAATATATACATGTCAAGGGATATTCAGGTATTCCTGACAGATATCAGGGTTCCAATGTAACTAGCGCTAAGTGGTTTGGAAATAGCAAAGTGCTACTTGTATTTATTGCCCCATAAATTGCAAAAAAAAGCAAAGAACATGTAAACATTGGGTATTTCTAAACTCAGGACAAAATTTATAAGCTATTTAGCATGGGTGTTTTTTGGTGATTGTAGATGTGTAACAGATTTTGGGGGTCAAAGTTAGAAAAAGTGTGTTTTTTTCCATTTTTTCCTCATATTTTATCATTTTTTTTAGTAAATTATAAGATATGATGAAAATAATGGTATCTTTAGAAATTCCATTTAATGACGAGAAAAACGGTATATAATATGTGTGGGTACAGTAAACGAGTAAGAGGAAAATTACAGCTAAACGCAAACACTGCAGAAATGTAAAAATAGGCATTGTCATTAAGGGTAAGAAAATTGAAAAATGGTCCGGTCATTAAGGGGTTAAATTAACTAAAGTACAAACCCCCCCACTAAATTACAGAAAATAATAAACAAATTACAGATATTTAAACTAATTTCACCTAATCTAATAGCCCTATTAAAATAAAAAGCCAATAGAATGCAAGCTCAATGCTATTGGCTGATTGAATCAGCCAATAGGATTGAACTTCAATCCTGTTGGCTGATTGCATCAGCCAATAGGATTTTTTCTACCTTAATTCCGATTGGCTGATAGAATTCTATCAGCCAATCAGAATCTAAGGGACGCCATCTTGGATGATGTCACTTAAAGGTACCTTCATTCGTCGTTAGTCCGTCGGCAGAAGAGGATGCTCCGCGTTGGATGTCTTGAAGATGGACCCTCTCTGCGCTGGATGGATGAAGATAGAAGATGCCGTCAGGATGAAGACTTCTGCCCGTCTGGAGGACCACTTAGCCCGGCTTTGATGAAGACGTCTCCCGGTAAGTTGATCTTCAGGGGGTTAGTGTTAGGTTTTTTTAAGGGTGTATTGGGTGGGTTTTATTTTTAGGTTAGGGACTTTGGGCGGCAAAAGAGCTAACTGCCCTTTTCAGGGCAATGAGGAGCTTAGTTTTTTTAGATAGTATTTTATTTGGGGGGTTGGTTGTATGAGTGGTGGGTTTTACTGTTGGGGGGTTGTTTGCATTTTTTTTTACAGGTAAAAGAGCTGATTACTTTGGGGCAATGCCCCACAAAAGGCCCTTTTAAGGGCTATTGGTAGTTTAGTTTAGGCTAGGGTTTTTTTTTTATTTTGGGGGTGCTTTTTTATTTTAATAGGGCTATTAGATTAGGTGTAATTAGTTTAAATATCTGTAATTTGTTTATTATTTTCTGTAATTTAGTGGGGGTTTTTGTACTTTAGCTAATTTAATTTAATTTAGCTAATTGTATGTAATGTATTTAATTGTATTTATTTTAGTTAATTTATTTAATTATAGTGTAGTGTTAGGTTATTGTAACTTATGTTAGGTTTTATTTTACAGGTACTTTTGTATTTATTTTAGCTAGGTAGTTATTAAATAGTTAATAACTATTTAATAACTATTCTACCTAGTTAAAATAAATACAAACTTGCCTGTAAAATAAAAATAAACCCTAAGCTAGCTACAATGTAACTATTAGTTATATTGTAGCTAGCTTAGGGTTTATTTTATAGGTAAGTATTTAGTTTTAAATAGGAATAATTTAGTTAATGATAGGAATATTTATTTAGATTTATTTAAGTTATATTTAAGTTAGGGGGTGTTAGGTTTAGGGTTAGACTTAGGTTTAGGGGTTGATAACTTTAATATAGTGGCAGCGACGTTGGTGGCGGCAGATTAGGGGTTAATAATATAATGTATGTGTCGGCAACATTGGGGAAGGCAGATTAGGGGTTAATAGATATAATGTAGGTGTCGGCGATGTTGGGGTCAGCAGATTAGGGGTTCATAAATATAATGTAGGTGGCGGCGGTGTTCGGAGCGGCAGATTAGGTGTTAAAAATTTTATTATAGTATTTGCGATGCGGGAGGGCCTCGGTTTAGGGTTTAATTAGTAGTTTTTGGGTGTTAGTGTACTTTTTAGCACTTTAGTTATGAGTTTTATGCTACAGCATTGTAATATAAAACTCATAACTACTGACTTTTAAATGCGTTAGGGATCTTGAAAGGGTAGGCTGTACCGCTCACTTTTTGGCCTTCCAGGACAGACTCATAATATCATCGCTATGTCCCATAGAAAAAAGACCTTATGAAATTTACGTAAGTCGTTTTGCGGTAAGGCCAAACAAGTGTGCGGTACACCTAAACCTGCAAGACTCGTAATAGCAGCGGGCATAAAAAAGCAGCGTTAGGACCTCTTAACGGTGCTTTTTTATCCTAACTCACAACTCGTAATCTAGCCATATGATATTTACTGCAGATAAGAGCCATAGGCCCAGCAAGTCTGCCTGGTATTTCCTAAAAGTATAAACTCATCTAGTTTGTAGGATAGCATTATGTTTGTCCCAGGCATTCTTGAAGTTCCCCACAGTGTTTGTCATTGCTTCTTCTTGTGGAAGATTATTCCATGGATCAATCACCCTTTCTGTAAAGAAGTGCTTCCTTAAATTACTCCAGAATTTATTACCCTTTAGCTTGAGATCATGACCCCATCTTTATTTCTATATTTAATCTTTATTTCCAAGTTTGACCTGAACCTTAAAAATGGGGTTGACAACAATCCTTTATAAAAACTATATAATAAATATTTTTTGATTTTAAAAAGAAAATCGAAAGGGATTTTTGTCGATAGATTATTAGATAAGCTATTCTAAAGGATTTTGATAGACCTACCATGTCAGTAAAATACTGGCTGGGAGGTAACCTTATGCCTGTATTTTTCTATTATGTATTATTACAGTTTAGAATACCTAGTGCAGTGTGCAAAAATACAATGATTATTTGTGTCAATGAAAAAGAAATCCGAAAGAACACAGAATACAGTACTCAAAAGATGCCTGCTACTCGTGTGGACTTCTGTATGTACTCATGTACTCATGGGCATAGGAAATACAGTGGGACCAAGTGGAAATATTTTTTCATTAATATATATATATATATATATATATATATATATATACTGTTTAAATTAAAAAATCTTGGAAGACCATTAAAGGGACACTAAACACATTTGCACCTCATGCTTATAAAATGTATTTAGTGTTTAATGACCCTTTAAGTAAGTGTACTTTTTTTTTGAAGAAGATTGGAAGAGAGAGGGCCTTCCTATGCTTCTTTGGGAGTGCAAAAAAAGCCAGCACACTCTGCAGCCTCTATCTCAGCACTAATGACCAACTGCTTTGAGTGTTATTTAAACATAAAGCATTGTAACTTGTGTGCTAAATAGATGTCTGATACTTTCCATTATAAGTTTGCATTTTGGAATAGTATAAATGCAGAAGTAGACTGCTAATCCTTCCTAGACAGGGCTGGACATTTCCACTACTAGATCAAGACTGATAGGTAAGACCCTGATTTCTCAACTTGTGCATTTTTTAAAATGACATGCTCTAATTAATTAGTCATGTCATTTTATCACTATATTGGTCATTAAATTATGGATAGACAAGTCTTTTTTTTTCTCCTGACTAGACTTATTCCGTACAAGTCAACTATTTTAATATTTTCCAACCCTGACACAGGTTAAATTTGTTTAAAATTCACTACATAGTTGTCCTGAAGCTGTGCACAAACTAATAAGTAAGTTTGGGATGTTTCAGTCTGAGATCTGATATATGGCTATTAAAATGAAAACTATAGGGGGCGGAGCTAGCCGCCGAGGTAAGAGGATGCATATGTACAGAGCTCCAGGCTCCAACTGACTAGATACAGATTTAAAGTGGCAAAAAGTGGCATATAGTGAGAAGAAAGGGGTTATTTGCCCAGCTTTCATCTACTACATCAGGAGATTTCTGGCAGTTTGCAGAAGATTCCTTAACATATTTCCTGATAGCCTGCTCCGCAAATACAGACTCAGTGGGACCGATGTTCCCCTAGCTCTGGAGGGTCGGGATCCGCTCTGTAGCTCGAGCGACCTACCCTGTTGAGGAGCTATTGCCGCTGGGGACTATAAGGACATCTTGACATCTGACGGACCTGAGCGTAGCTGCGCATCACCCGAAGTGACCTGTGGCAGACTGGACCATGCTGGGAGCCAGTGGGGCTCTAGAATCAAGAGCCAGAACAACGGAGGAGGAGTGCTGGCATAGGTGAAAGTTTGGAGGCGTCCTGAAGACTCTGTCAGCAGACTGGAGCCCCAGCAGCACCAGTGCCTTGCTTGGCGCGAAGCACGGCCATCTTGGGGCCTCCTAGGAGAGAGATGGTGCTGCCAGTGTCCATGTGGCCACCACCGATGGGGAAAAAACACTTAAAATGAAGAGTGGAGCATAGGCTTGAGAACTGTGTTTTTATTTTTAGCTTTATCTTATTCTTAGTTTTATTTTTACTTTTATCTTAAGAAACGATACACAACAATCTATATGCGTTCACAGATGAACTAATAAGTTTGAAGCATAATAATAACAGGTCAGGATGTATAAAGGCTAGATAACCTTATATTAACAACGCAAAGAGAGGAATAAGAGACAACCTTCCAGGAGGAGGAACAACAAACAAACAATAGGGATTGGTCAAGAACAAGATCCAATCAGGAAGATGGACATGATATTTAAATCCAGACTGCACAGCACACAAGCATCTTGATAAAGGCCCCAGGCTGAAACGCGTAGAGATTGCTGACAGTCACAGGATATCTAAACACAGAACCCAGCAGGTGAGAGGTCTTTCCCGTGTTCGGGCTGGCTAGGACAGGTACATCGAGCCATATCCCACTTTCTAGGGACAGACTCCATATGTGTAATTCCTATCCAAGGATCCAGTAACCGTTCCAGCCTCAATCACCTGGCTTAAGGGTTATATAGACACGAGGAGAAATCCACAATTGGATCAGGAAATACCTGAAGGACCCGGATTTAAACCAAAAAAAGAAAACAAGGGAGAACACACGGAACTACTTCACCAAAAGACCGGCCGGTCACAACTTTAACTGAGGAAATCCAGAGTATGGACAATATACCAAGGTTTTTATAATAAGAGACAATCTGCTTATACACGTATATATGACAGATAAATCTACTAACTACCATTTATCACTGTGACAAACCACCGTAGACCTGGAATATCAATGTCTAAGTAAAAACACGTGGTATTCACACTTATCTAGCTAGTACACTGTAAAACTAGATCTGTACCGAAAAATTGTAATTGTAACAAACATAATATACGATACATGTATGTTAAGGAAAAGAAACTTTTTGTTGTGTATCAAATGTTGCCAATTAGAGCCGCTTTCATAAAACCACGATTATAGTTCAAAACCAGCGGTAATACTGATAGAATATAACAAGTATAAATTTTAAATAAAAAACTGTTTTAATGATGTTTTAAATCTAGATGCCGGCATCTATGTGTTAGATTTTACTGTCAACTAATTCACGATAGGAATCTTATCTGTATAGGAATAAAAATACATATATCTTTAAGCACTTGCTCCTTTCTTTTTTTCATCATATTTTATAATAATATCTATGAGATATATAAAAAACCATAGGACATAAGACTATCCTAAAAATATAGAAATTATTCTATCATCCCGGTTATATGATCAAAATAAACCGGGGATCCTCATATATCAAAATAGTAATCCCAATATTGGACAACCCAAAACAGGGACACCCTCATATTCAGATAAAAATCGATCCAAAATCACATACATTTATTTCACTCTATAAGACTCGCAGCTGTTTAGCGCTATCCCAATCACTTTTTCTTTTCTTCTAGAATCAAGAGCCAGAACAACGGAGGAGGAATGCTGGCATAGGTGAAAGTTTGGAGGCGTCCTGAAGACTCTGTCAGCAGACTGGAGCCCCAGCAGCACCAGTGCCTTGCTTGGCGCGAAGCACGGCCATCTTGGGGCCTCCTAGGAGAGAGATGGTGCTGCCAGTGTCCATGTGGCCACCACCGATGGGGAAATCCTGGTTATACCTCCTACCTCAGAGCCCTTGTCTGCCTGCTTTCACCTGGGGAAACATCAACACTGCTGGGCATTGACTCCTCCAGCCTGGCAAGCAGGGTAGCGGCTCACCTTTGAGACCGGCCCGTTGGAGACCTTTGGGGCCCATAACAACTGTGGGTGCCGTGGACTGAGTGGTGTTCACATCCCGGTGGACTTGGGTGAGACTTTTCCATTATATATTGTATGTTTCCACTCAGCTCCCACTATATAGGGTCTATTTACACTGATTTCCCTTACTTACATGCTTTAGCAGCATAATACATGCCATATTTGTTGCAGAGGGGTTTCCTGGAGGGACTGTCTGTGACCCATCCATACTTAAAGTTTTCTCTATTTGCTGCCACCCAGGGGGCCCCCCTGGCTTACAGTCTATGTCCCAGTTTCACCTAAGTCTAGAACTGTACTTCAAGATTTCTGTACCCCTCGCTACAGGATAAATAGCTACCCCTCCTCTGGGTGACCTGGGGCTCTGCAAAGAGTACTGACTTTTTTCATCTACAAAACCTAGGTGGTTGAGGTATCTCATAATACTTAACTCTACCTGGGGGTTCTGCGGAGCTACTTTGGGAGTCCAAAGGAGTGACTCTCTTTGAATAAACTTCACTAGCAATTTACACTTAAACTGCCTCATTCCTTTTCCCCACATTGTCCTATGGTGACAACCTCCCCAGGACAGGGCCACACAGTAAGCGGTTTCTCAGGTGTGGGTCAGGAAGGTGGAGTGTACACTTCAATGCACACCAGTTCACAGCAGATATGTGAGACACCCCCCTAGAGAAGGATATCTACAGCTTTGTATACCCTAGGCTCACCTCCTAACCAAATGTCAGTTTAAAGGGTCCTGCATACCCCCCCTTTTCCATTTTAAGAAGATAACATCTAAGTATTGACCACTATACCAATAGAGGCATTGACAACCCAGCATGTCGCAACAAGCTAAGAAAAAACAGAAGGGTAACTTTGGGCCTAGGAAGACCGTGATGGACCACTTCTATCCTCGTGGGAACAGAGATAATGCCAGATCCAAAGATGAGCAATCTCTCACCTCAGACTTACCCAATGACCACCTGGATAGTAGGCTCTCCAGCTCAAGTACTCCCGACAGAAGTAAGGGGGACGCCCCTGCTCTACCGCTTGACTCCATTCAGTGCATGTTTGAGAACCAAAATAAGACCCTTACAAGGCAATTCGATAAGCTGGAGATATCTTTTGAAGACCTAAGACAAGATATCTCTTCTATTAACGAGCGTACTGATATAATAGAAAGGAAGCAGGAGGACCTCATGGTGGACCATGCTAACTGGGTCGGGCAAACACAAAGCCTGACAATTCAAGTATCATCCTTGGAGGCAAAAGTGGCAGACCTGGCAAAATAACGTAAATCTTCTTTTAAATTACGTTCCCCCCCCAAATTTTTAACAGGTTCCCCTTGCTATAATCCCCACCCTGTTGTTTTTTTTCCTCCCCTCTCACCCTATACCACGTTCCCGCCATGAAACTCTGCATTCTAAACACTAAGGGCCTCAATTCCCCAACAAAAAGGAGCTTACTGCTAAAATACCTCCAGACCCAACATATTGACTTAGCTTTCCTTCAGGAGTTCAGGAGACCCACTGGACTGAAGACGGAAGCCTCAATCAGCCAGAAATGCTGTTAATAATACTGACGTTCCATTTTTTATCTATATTGTATCTTCTTTGTTTTTAGTATAAAATAAGAGAATTAGTGGAGTTTTCACAGACCAGTTGGCACGGCACTCGTTCAGCGATGGTGTAGTAAGATCTTATAAGGGGAAGTGGGGGAAGTTTGTATTTACACTTTTTCTATGTCTGAAGAAAGGGGTAAAATTTTTAAACTTTACAAATAAAGTATTATGTACTAAGTTATCCCAGTGAGTGCTACCTTTGGATATATATATCCAAGAAAAACACATTTTAGAAAAGATTTCAAAAGAAGGAAGTTATTCCTCTTTTAAATAGAAAGAGAATACAGCACTCTTTAATTTCTTTTTATTGTTACTTATTTTAATCCATAAATCTTATAACCTTCCCGGTATTCATTGTGACGTAGAAAGAAAACAAAAATAAAAACAAGGTAACAAGAAAAATCATCCTGTATTGACCCAGCAATAGATACAAATAACCAGTTAGAAACAAGAAATCTGGCATCTTATGGTCTCATATTATTGGAACACATAGAAATTTACATATATATATATATATATATATATATATATATATACCCACCCCCCCAGGACCAGGAGACGTAATCGTCCGAGGCAACGTGTAACAAATCAAAACATCATAAAGACAACAAAGACAACAGTAGGGAATAATATGTATAAGAACAGCAAAATAAAATTTAGATTGCTAATCACCTTGTGATGTGAACACCTACTCAGTAAGCCATATCGTAGATAAAGCGTGGTTGCCATAGTAACCAACAATAAGTCCGAAACCGGAAATGGTAGTATCGGGTCATACTGAGGGAGTGGAACATCGGGGTTGCCAAGCAATAATCAACAACAAACAAACAATTGCAACATAATAAAGTACAAACCAGATAAAATTGGAATTGCTTATCACCTTGCGATGTGATCACCTACTCAGTAAGCCATATTGTAGATCAAGCGTGGTTGCTATAGTAACCAACACGAAGCCCGAAACCGGAAATGGTAGTATCGGGTCATACTGAGGGGGTGGATCATCGGGGTTGCCAAGCAATAATCAACAACACAACAATAAATAATGCAACATAATTAAACAGAGTACAAACCAGATACAAACAGGACAGACAGATGACAGATATGAAAAATGGATAGCGTGGGGATGCCCAGATATCAGGCACATTACAACCCACTCGTAATTAATCCAATCAAATCAGAACACACAGCGGACTTGATTTGATTGGATTACTGAGTAGGTGTTCACATCGCAAGGTGATTAGCAATCTCAATTTTATTTTGCAGTTCTTCTACATATTATTCCCTACTGTTGTCTTTGTTGTCTTTATGATGTTTTGATTTGTTACACGTTGCCTCGGACGATTACGTCTCCCGGTCCTGGGGGGGCGGGTACACTGAGGAGAGCATGCTCCCGCTTGTTTGCATTCACATATAACAAACACGGTTGGTGTGTAAGTAACAGTACTTTTGTAAGTCTGAGGACGGATACTCTGTGATCCGAAAACGTTCACTATTAAAGTGACTACTTCATCTGAAAGACCTTTGGAGTGCTATTCTGTTTGTTTGTGTATACATACAGTATATATATGTATATTAAAATAAAATGTCATACTATGTGAGGAACAAATATATTTCTTCTTTTTTTAATGCACCTTCAGTTTAACACACCTTCAAGTTAGCGCTTGCACAAAAACCAGGACTTGAATTTTGTATCAAGCCCCACAGAAGTCTATTAGGTGAGGGATTTAGCGCAGTTGCACTATCCCACCTCCAGATGATAGAGCACCCAAGACTTTTGCTTGAGCACTACAATTTTAGCGTTATTGATTTATCTTGTGCAGTATTAGTGCTCAATAGGGCTAATATTTTTACGCTCAAATTATATTATTGATATATTAAACACTTTGAAATTGTAACAAACCAAACAGATATGTACTAGTCATTCTGGTCTGATCTGGTAAGACACCTTCTTAAAACTATGTATAAGCCAGTTGTGATTTTTTTTTGAGGTAGGAAAATAAATTTAATTGAATTATATTTATATATTTACTTTATATTG